>NW_024581047.1:1514242-1518636 GCF_017639235.1 Corvus kubaryi
TCAACGGCTCCTGAGGATGGTAATAGAATACACTGCAACCCAGGACAGTGGAATAAGGCAAACTGGCAGCGCAGAGGAAAACCAATCTGGGCTGCTGAAGAGTGGAAAGACATTGCCACTCGGGTAGAGAAGCTATCCGTGAAGGTCTGTCATGTAGATGCTCACATCCCCAAGAGCCGGGCTAATGAAGAACATCGTAACAACAAGCAGGTAGATCAGGCTGCGAAAATAGAGGTGTCCCAGATAGACTTGGATTGGCAACATAAAGGAGAACTGTTCCTAGCTCGATGGGCCCATGATGCCTCAGGTCATCAGGGCAGAGATGCCACCTATAGGTGGGCACGAGACCGAGGGGTGGATCTAACCATGGACAGTATCTCCCAGGTTATCCATGATTGTGAGACATGCGCTGCGATCAAGCAGGCCAAGCGGGTGAAGCCTCTGTGGTATGGTGGGCGATGGTCCAAATACAAGTATGGGGAGGCCTGGCAGATTGATTACATCACACTGCCTCAAACCCGCCAAGGCAAGCGCTATGTGCTCACAATGGTAGAAGCCACCACTGGATGGCTGGAGACCTACCCTGTGCCTCATGCTACTGCCCGGAACACCATCCTGGGCCTGGAAAAGCAAGTCCTTTGGAGGCATGGCACCCCTGAGAGAATCGAGTCTGACAATGGGACTCATTTCAAGAACAGCCTTATAAACACCTGGGCTAGAGAACGTGGCATAGAGTGGGTGTACCACATCCCTTACCATGCACCAGCAGCTGGGAAGGTTGAGCGGTGTAATGGACTGCTTAAAACCACCTTGAAGGCACTGGGTGGGGGGACTTTCAAAAACTGGGAGATGCATTTAGCAAGAGCCACCTGGTTAGTTAACACCTGAGGCTCCACCAGCCGAGCAGGCCCTGCCCAATCCGAACCCCTACAAACAACAGATGGAGATAAGGTTCCAGTGGTGCACATGAGAGGTATGCTTGGAAAAACTGTTTGGGTAAAGTCTGCCTTGAGCAAAGACAAACCCATCCGTGGGATCGTTTTTGCTCAGGGACCAGGTTGCACCTGGTGGGTGATGCAAAAGGATGGAGAGACCCGATGCTTACCTCAAGGGGACCTTGTTTTAGGGTGAACTACCCACGGCTCTGTACTTGTATCAGTATCAGCATGTATATTTGTATATAATTTGGGTAATGCATAGATTTATATGGTTAAAAAAGTTAAGTTTCATGTAACATGTTAGTATGGGAAAAAATTCGGGGTGGATAATGTTGGGGTTTTAGTTTAGTCTTAGTTTTTTTCCTGTTAAAGGAATTTTCTCCCATATGCATGTTGCTAGGGGACAAATAGCTGTACTTAAGAAAGAAAAAAAGGGGAGTGGGGCGGGCCTGGCTACTCCTTTGTCTACACCTGGGTGTGGGGTCAGTTCGCTCTGAGCGTCCGGAGAAAGAAGCTGCAGAGAAAGGAGCTGCTGTTTCTTTCTTTTGGCCGTTCTTTCTTCCTGCTGGAAACAATGCCGGGACCCCAAAAGCCGCTTTCCCTGCCCTGCTGGAGACCGGGCTGTGGCTGCCCTGCCCTGCTGCTGCTTCGAGCTTTCGCTACGCTGTAGCCCTGCTCGCCCTGCCTGCCTGGGCCTCCGTGGGGTTCTCCCATCTGGATACATCTCTTCTGCCACCTGGGATTTGTGCTCGTCCCTGCCGCTCCAGCCTGCTGTTCTAGCCTGCCGCTCCAGCCTGCTGCTCCAGCCTGCTGCTCCAGCCTGCCGTTCCAGCCTGCTGTTCCTGAGAGTCTGGGATCGGCTGCCCAGCGGTTTGTGAAGCCTTTGTTCCATCCCTTCCCGGGATCCCAGGGCACCAGTGCCACGTGTTTCCCGAGCTCGCTCCGGAGCGCCCCCTGCAGCCGCGGGGGAACCATCGCACCTGCCCTGCTCACCGGGAGCCGCCAGCGCCCCTGCCGGCTGTGAGCGGAACTGCACCCGAGGGGAAATAGCCTGACAGCCGAGAAGGCTGGCACTGGGTTTGTGTTTGCTGTTACTGCCATAGTTGTTGTTGTTTTGTTTGACTGGATATATACATATATATATATATATTATATCTGCCACTTCAAGGGGGCTTCTGCCTTCCTTAGCAGACACCTGTCTTTCAAAACCGAGACAGTCGGTCTCGCCTAGGTCATCTCATTCCTCGTTCTCTCGGCCCTTGCGATCGTTCTTCTTGCCAAGAGTTTTCTCTCTTCATTGCATCCCCTCCTTTGTCCTTTCCTGTGTCATAGGTATCTGCATGACTTTGGCCCGGAGCTGCTCTGCCCTGCTGCACGGTCTGGCATATGGGTGTAATAGGACAAGGCCTGGGGACTTGTAATTTGTGATGTAGGCTGTAGTTTGGCCTCTAGATGGTATTCCTAGATTGACACAAGATGGCTGGAGCTGTTAAGTTCTCATGCAGCCCTTTGACTTTTGTCATTGCTTTCTTTCAGATGCAGAGGGATTAAATCCGTGGCAGCGTGCCCTGGACCGGGTGAGGGGGTTCCCACCGGAAGGTCAGTCACCATTTGTGTTTGTGGGGCAAGTGTAAATGGTGGCTGTGTTCCAGCATTGTTCTTTGTCTTTATTTTTAGGAGGTCAAGCCGGATCTCAGCTGTCAAGGTGAAGTGAGCGAGGTAAGTGGTGACCGGTGGACTGAACTAGTTTTTCTTGCTCAATTATCAATTTCTGGTGCAGCTCTAAGCATCTGTTATTTTTTGTGCATTTTAGGTGGTCCACCGGCAAGATGTCCTGGTCTGGGATGCTGGCAGCCAGGTGGGTGCAAGCTTAAGGTATAGGTGCAGTGTACTTTAATTGGAGGGGGGAGGTTGTGATTTCAAAGTCTTTCAGGATGTTTTTTGCTTTGTTTCTTTGCAGGTGCTGCTGCTGCCTTGGACATGCCAAGAAATAGAGACAATCAGGTGAGTTGGCCTTTAAGTGGGGCAAGTAATAGGTGAGCTGTATGTGGCAGTGTGCTAAGCATGTACCTTTTTGCTTTGCAGGTATTTTCTGGGCTGCCTCTGGAATCGGATGAAGATTTGAGGTGAGCCGGGGTACCGGTGCAGAGGACCCCTGGGGATTAATATTCTCGAGGGCCACAGTGACGTTTTCTGTTTTATTGTCTTAGGTACTGTGAGCAGCTGCAGAGCTGAAGTTTGGAAGCGGCCAGTAAGCGATGAGCCTCGGCCCTTAAGAGGGAGGGAGGCCTTGCAGAAGGGGTCGCTTTTGGGACATCTCATCGCGGTCTGAATTTTTTTTCTGAATTTTTGCAGCCACCGAAACAGACCCTGGGGACTGTATCAACATCCATGGCGCCCGTGTGTTCATTTCCACTGAGGATGGATTTTGTCGGCTTGTCTTCCAAAAGCTAAGTGTTGGGACCGGTGGTGGGGACAAGGGAAAACCCTTTGGAATTGCAGGAGGCAATTTGAAGTTAGCTTAGAGGAGAGGGCCGTAGCGGGATAGGCCCCTTGGAAGTAAAGGGAGAGGGTTTCTCCTCAGCATCGCCCGACCTTTTGCCGGGCAGGACAGTTCCGACCCGTCTCCGTGTTCTCACGAGCTTCACGTCATCGGCCTTCTCTGAGTCTCGATGTCATCGCGGATCTTTTTGCCTGAGGAGCTCGCCTTTGGGTCCGGAGCTATCGCCCTGGTCCCCTAGCCGTTGTTGCCTTCTTCTCTAGGCCTCCTGAGCATCCTCTTAACAGCTCTGGTACTAACTTCTTGTAAGGACTTATGTTTCGCCATCATGTGCTATTGCCATAGAGCTTTCTTTCCTTTGGCATCATTGGCCTCTGGCTCATCTTGCAGTAGGAATCTTGGGTCCATCAGGTGAAACTGCTGGGCAGTTTCAACTTATGTCTATGTTCTGTAGGTTGTGTCTTTATTATGTAGTGTCCATTGTCCTCTGTGTCACAGGGGTTTGTTGCATGTCAGTGATTTTTTTGCATTGTTCTGGGCCGTATTGGCTGTACTCTACTTGCCTACTTGCCCGGATGGGGCTTATTCTGGCATCTTTACCTTCTTACTTCTTGAGACTGGAGGAAGTACACAAGATGTTCTCATCCATCTTCCTTCTCAGTTTTGGTACTGGCTTCTTTTCACATGCCATTCCCTTGGACTTCTATAGGGAGGGTATCGGACCCTCCGTCTGTGACCGCAGTATTTCAGTAGGTTCCATCGCCTCTAAGTGTATTGCATTCGAGAATTAATCTTCTGGAGACTCATCTCGAGCCCTCGTGTCATTTTTCCTTAATTTGGGGTGCCGCCCGTCCGTGCGCCGCTTAGGGTCGGAGCCGCCCTGCCCTGGCACGTAGAGTCACAGTTAGGTAGAACAGTCATAAAACTTAAGGGTTCATCTATTTTCTATGGGGTTT
>NW_024581048.1:0-2023 GCF_017639235.1 Corvus kubaryi
AAAATATTTTCCAAAAATGGCCCAGTACAATTTTATTATCATACAAACATCCAAGGTAAGGAATGCATTTTTGAAAAGTAGCTCATTCCAAAGCCATTTCTTGTATTGTCTTGTGTTGTCAAGGATACCAGTATTTATGGTAAATGCCTTCCATAAGCAAGCCCTGACTCTGCTGTAACAGGAAATAATCAGAGACTGAGTTATGTTTCTGTAATTTGCCCCAGAAGGTTTTGTAATCATACCATCGACACAAGAGTACAGCTACTTTTGGGGTCCGTCTTGCTTTCAGTGCACTCTGAGTTCTACCTAGCAGCCGAAGGAGAATGCTCTGTTACAAATGAAAACTGCTGTCTGAGAACAGCCCACTGATTGCTGGCAAACATTAAGGCTTCCATTCTTCATTGAAAAGGTAGCACTGGTGACCAATATTCTGCTCTGTGTGTCCTCACAGCTGATCTGCTGGAAGTCTGACTGTCCAAGAGAAGCTTCCTTACTTGTCAACCAAATGTACCAATGTCCCACAGCTATCAGCAAAACTTCGTCCGAACTATGAAATATTGGGAATTCCCCAATGCTCTTTTTTGGGGAATTGACTGTAATTCTGACTGCAGCTGGGTCAGTTATACTGAATCCAGTGCAGCTGAACCGTAACAGACACCAAAAACCTGTGCAAGAGCATCTAAGTCCTAAAGCGGCCCCTGGATCCAGAGAGGAATTTCCCTGGAGTCTCAGAATGACTCACCATAGGTCAAAGGACGAGTCAAGCTGAAAGATGGGCGCTGCTGAGACGTGCCAACAGCCAGCAGTTACCAACAGGTGTAACAAAAGAGGAGGCTCTGTGTGCTTTTCCTGCACCCAGGTACTCGCTTCCATCTCTGCCCTGCATTGGATCTGCATCGGCGTGAGCACAGCTGGGCACTGAGGGAACTGAGAAACAGCCTGGGAAAGAGGATGGTGAAGGTGGCCCTCTGCTCCAAGGATACAACCACAGAGCAGGCCAGGGTGGGAGGGGCCTCAGAGGGTCCAACTTTTTGTGGGAAGGGGAGGGAGCGCCGGAGAGCTTGCCTGGAACCCTGTCCAGCTGCATCTTGGAAACCTCCAGCAAGGGGGACTCTGCCACACCCCTGGGAGGTTGTTCCAGCAAATGCTTGCTCCTACTGGTGCTTTCTCACGTTGACACAAAACCCCTCCCAGTGTTAGCTGTGCTGTTGCTCCTTGTCTTCCCCACGTGGCTCTTTGTGAGCAGAGATGCTCTGTCCCCTTTGTATCTCTGCTGAAAGTACTGGAAGAATGTGATGAACCTCGTGTTCTCCAGGGAGAACAGAGCCAGCTGCTCCAGTCTTCCCTCACGGCACAGGTTCTCCAGCCCTTTGATCACCTCTGTCCCTCCTTTGGACCCTCTCCAGTCTGTAAGAACAGCAGGGGGAGAACAGAGCCCTGCAAGGAGAACCATTGTCCAGTTTCAGTGGAAGCACAAACTTACCCTCAGTCAATGTGACCTCGGCTGTTGCTGGAACAGTTCAGGAGATGTTTGGAGGGAGCAGGAATGGAAATGGAAAAGGAATAATAAAAGTAAAAACAAAAATATCAAAAGGAAACGGAAATGGAAATTATCCCTAGTGATACTTTTCTACTGAGAATTTCTGGCAGTGGAGCACTGTTCCAGCAGGCACCAGAGAAACAGGAGCAATTATTTCTGCAATGAGAACTTTGCCTACTGTGCTAACTCTGTCCTCCACTGCTCAGGCTCCATTCAGGCTCAATGGCTCGTTTGTAAATCATCCAGTGTTCCTTCTTTCCGGAAGGGACTGATGACACAGTGTGTGGTTAGCAGTTTCCCTTGGACAAAGCAGGATATGCTTCTTCCTGACTGACCTGAGTGGGAAGGGACCTGCTCTAGAAATGCTTAATGCCAAAGGACCTCCAGCACTCTGTGTAGCTGCAAAGTTTGGACAATTGCTTACAAACTAATGACCTCTCTTCATCAGTGCTTCAACCTGAACATAATTTATGTTAGTTTTAT
>NW_024581048.1:2033-53458 GCF_017639235.1 Corvus kubaryi
CACTGTTTTGGAATGGATATTCTTGTTCAGAGCAGGGAGATAAGGCTGATATTATTGAAAAGTAATCATAAACCCAGCAATTAAAATGTACCTTCTACAAAACAATATATCCTTTCAAAAACTTTTTATTGTTATCTGAGCTAAACAGAAACAGTGCAATGAAAAAGGAAAAAAACCCCCCAACTCTAGAGTTTGCACACAATCCGGTAATTCTGTTGTGTAGTCGTTAGTAAGTTGATTACAGGAAGACCATAATTTTCACTGGCACCATTGAAATGGCACAGCACAAATTCTGTGAGACGCTTCAGAATCAGGTCATGGATGCCCTCCAGCAAGCACTGAGCTGGGTTTTGAATTCAATGATGCTGTAGTGATTTGTACCAGCTGAGCTTCCAGCTCATTGACTTTTGTAATCCAGTTGTGTCTGCAATTTCCGTTTTAAATAATTCCGTCTTAGAGTCTCTTCAGTATGTCTTTGTGAAAAATTCAGCTGCTAATCAGCTTTAATGCAAAGTTATCACTCTCACCACTGGCTTTCTGGGAATCTCGTGTAGTTCTAATGTTTAAATATTCTAATGTTTAAATGCCTGATGTTCTAATGTTTGAATATTCACTCCAGACCTTTCAAGACCTGCTTCCTTTAAAGGAAGAGCCAAGAACACTGAGCAAGTACTAGTAACTCTTTTGTAAAATCTGTTAATGAGCACGGATATGCTCTGTGTGGGTTTGATGATGACCCTTATCCCATCTTTTGTGAGACAGAGTAACTCAAATTCTTTGCCCATTTCTTGCATATTTTCAAATGCAAATAATGTGCATATTCTTCCCTTTCGTCAACACCACAGGGTAAGAAAAGAGAGTAGACAACTCTAATTTTGTCTTGGTCTGAGAAAAACACCAAACAGAAAGGCCTGATTCAACATCTGTTATTTAGTTACTAATTTGTACCAGAATCCAGAGGTCAGAAGTTGTGAAAGATGTAACCACTGCTACAGGACCAGAGTAACTTCTGCCTAGCTGAGCATGGAGGGGTCTCTGTGTTCAGTGCTGCCTGGGCAAGCCAGCAGAATTTTACAGGGTTTGGATGCAGAATATTCACAGGACAGAAAATATAGGCCTGGTTTTGTTGCTTACAATTTAAACTTATTATATTTTGATAAAATTTAATAGAATTTAAATTAATAGAACAAAATTTAATATCATGAAATACAGTTTATTACAATTTGACTTTAAACAAATACAACTTTTGTTTGTGGAAGTGAGCAGCAGGCCTCAGCCAGAGGTGACCTACAAGATGAACCCTGGGCATTATGTGACTGACACCATCAGCATTACTTAGCTAAAACTAGATGACCAAGACACTTATGCTAGCTCTTTAACACCAAACCAGCCGCTTTAGAAACTTTCACATAATCTTGTGTAGTTATCTGCAAGAAATGTATTATTTTAAGAAACTTTCCCAACTGACATGAATAGAGGCTTGTTTGCAGGGTAGTTTAGGGGAAAATCCTCCCAGAAAAGGCCTGGGCTCTGCTCAGACCCTAGTCCCTGCTGGTCAGGAGGTGTGCCATCAGATCCAGATCTTTCTGTGCTAAAAACACCATAGAGTCAGTGTGACTTTGTGATTTGGGCCTATAAAGCTGGACCCACTTTCAGGGCAAATTTGGAGACTTCACCTACGGATGAATGCACCACGTAGGATTTTGCCAGTTGTTGGGAAGGCTTCTCCAGGTCCTCTCTGTGAAACGGGGCTCCCCAGAGTCTCTGGACTCTGGATGATGGTCAAGTATTTAGGCCATTGGTGATGGATCTTTCTCAATCACTATCTCTTCTCTTGTATAGTCATGAGCTTACCCTGCTTGTTTTTGCTTGCTGCTAAAGCCAAGAGCGTAGTTTTATTGAATGTATCATTTTACTTTTGTGTTGCCTTAATATTCCCCGTAAAAGAAGACCATTCTCTCCATTGGTGTCTGTGCCCTTTAAAACACCCTGTCAATTGGCAGAACAAGGGCCTAAATCCTCTATTGGGATCAACATTTCTTAGACATGTTGGAGTTTCCTGAGGAATGGTTTGTGCTCCTCATCCTTTTCAACAGCTACAATAGCCTGTGTCTGTAGAAAAGAGGAACCTAAACAAGTATTCTGAGTTTCCTGAAAAGAACAAAGCTCTTGCCCAGCAAGCAGCATTCCCATAGAACTAGCAGAGTAAAAATCCCAGCAAGCTGAAGACATCTTGATGAATGGATTAGTGGGATTATGGGCCACGTTCGCCTCTGATGGCAAGGTCCTGGGCATGAACACATAGGTCCAGATGGTCTTCTCAGCCCTATTTCTGCATATTTCTGGGAACCGGGGGAATCCTGCTTGAGCCTGTGAGGAGATGGGTTTGGGAAGTAAAAGTTCATTTCTTTTTCTCTCCTTGGGGCAGCTGCCATTCATAACATCAGCTGAGCCTCTCTCCAGCCTGATGCCTCTGATTTTTGCAGCAAAACAATCCATGGCAGACAGGAGACACTTCCAGGGACACAACTTTCTCCAGTGCCAGCTGTGAGTGGGAGTCAGAATAAAAACTCCATAGAAGCACAACTCCATTGGAAAGATTCCCTTTCTTTTCACTCTGCGTCTAAGCTCTACATTCACTTCTGAATTGTCAGTTGTTTGTTAAGGATGGAAAGTTCTCTTGATGATATTTTTTTATGTGGTTTGGAACTGGATAAGGGTCTCCTTCATTCACAAACTCCAGACCAAACTGCCTTTGGAATGTGGCCCACTGGGCAGTTTTCGCCCAGCCATGGTACTTCTAGATAAGAAAGCAAGGGCAATGTTATTCACAGCCAGAACCCAATAAAGAGTGGGACAACCAAAACGTCCTGTGGAGATGCAGGCCTCCAGCTGTTACTAGAGAGCAGTTGAGTTCCTTCCAAATGGTTTTGTATCACTAAGTGCAATCTCTTTGCCTGGACAAGAGTCTTGCTCCATGGAAAAAGCAGAAAGATCAGCAAAGCTGCTCCCAAAGGCCCATCACACCATTTCTATTTTGCTCATCTGGCTTAAGTTTGCAACTAAATGTGTGTCTGCAGTTGAGATGATGAGGAAAAAAAAAAACAAGGCTCATGGCAGGGCTGTGACATTCCACAATGTCACTGCCCTGGAATCATTGGAATTACTGGTGTACATGTCACGGACCCCTCTCAATCCTATTGAAGTATTGTAGTCCTGGTTTAAAATAGGTATGAAACAACTTTGAGAGACAGAGACTAAAATGGCTTGTGGATTTTTTTTTTAAGAATGAGGAAAACTACCCAAAAGGTGTTGGTTTATAACATTTTAAAATATACTAAATAAAAATTAACAACTGCAATAAATAAGACTTAAAAAATACATGGTTTGGTATACGAATAATGAGAAACACAGGAATGTAAAGATATGAATGCACATTTTCATAAAACTATAAAATTACAGGCAAAAAAATACATACACTGAACTACAATGCAAAGGCAGGTAAAACTGTACTTTAATTAGGTCTTTTTCACATGGTTAGAGTTTTTTCCTTCTAAAGGGAAGCTAGGGTATCACTTGAGAAAACTGACATAACCAAGACCCTGATAATTAAATTTCCTGATTTCTTCTGGTGCTGGATAAGACACCCGGGCTGAAAGACCTGACTGAAGGCAAAGAACTGGTTCTGCATGGTCTGGAAATGAAAGATGTGTTGACAGAAGACCCAGTACCAGCTCCTTTCCCTATCAGAGTGGAGGGCATGGTAAAAGTTGTGTTCCGTATTACACGGGAGGATTCCTCCCTCCATGACCCAATGTCAGATCTGGCTGGTAACACATTGGAGGCTACGTTGGCTGGAGACAGACTGTGAATTCTGTAGGGCAGCACACCAGAGGATATATCCATTGATGACCCCATACCAGTCCTGCTGTGTGTCACACTGGAGGGTGTGTTGGGTATCAGACCGGAGGACGTGTCCATTGATGACCCAGGACCTGTTCTGCCGGGTGACACTCTGCAGGGTATGCTGGATGCAGACATACTATAGCTTCTGTAGGGTATCAGACCAGAGGATATGTCCACTGATGACCCAGTACCTGTTCTGCTGGGTGTCACACTGGAGGGTATGTTGGATGCAGACACAGTGTAAGTTCCGCCGGGTATCGCATTGAAGGATGTGTCAGTTTCAGCTGCCAATGCCCGGAAATCTTGGCTATGACTCTGGTCAAGCCGACTTCCTGGCCCGAAGCTAAAACGTTGATGTCTAGGCCCCCTCCCACGTGCTGGAATAAAATAAAGAATAAGAAACAAATCAAGAGGGAATCTACATCTGCTGTTAAATACCTCTCACAAAGGTACGTATGTGAAGTACTTACAACTGTTTGCTTCTTAAGTGCTCATTTGAAACACATGGCACCTGATTATACAGACTAATCTTTACTAGACAAAGGACATTAGCACGAGTATCCTGCCCTAGGAAGTGTTAGAAAACAATAGCACTTTATTTGAAATGCTAATGCTACAAGTATTTACAGAGATCTTTTTACCCCTCATCATTTTAATTCCTAGGGTGTGCTTTTTTTAATCAAGTAAACAAACTGATTCTACAGTCTCCCTATCACTGTTATTAGGGAACGCGTGCCACGCTAGCCACAGAAGAGACTCATTTACTTTTAGACACATTTTACCATCCATTGAAATCAACACTTAATATTCTTCAATATTAGTCAGGCATATTGTTACAGGCAACATTTAAATTAAATTGCTGTAATAGTCAAATATGTTACAATAGTCTGACAAGTTCAAAGTTCACATACCTAGAATGCTGAGTATCAAACAATTTTTGCATAGAAAAGGCACTTTCTTTGCCAAACAGCAAGTGTGGAGTTGAACCAATGTGTTTTGAACACCTTGCCCTAAGTTACATAATGTGATTTATAACAGAAGTTTAATATTTTCATTATTTTAAGCTGTATGCTTTATACTATTTGGTTACAACTATTACTTGTGTAAGCAAAGCCACATGACAAGGAGAGCATTTGCACTGGGATACCTGCATTTCTTGGCTATGCAGTAATGCTGGAAAGTGATGCCCAGCTGATCAAAATCAGGTAAGAAATGCAAATACTCCAACAAAAAAATATCTGGAAGGCATCACTGCTTGGTGTATTCAGCATTACAGACACTTGCCGCTTAGTAAACGTTATCAATACACTTTTCTGGTTTTGCCTGTGCTGATATCTCCATTCTTTCATGTCTGTGATCATCTCAATAGCTGGGAAATTCTCTTTTGTGGACTATAAGATTTACTTTACTCTCTATCACTGTAAGAATATTCACACGTTTCGCAGCAAATAAACTGTCCACTACTAATTAACAGTACTAAGCAAAAGTTACAATTCTTTGAGGTTCTTATGTACTGAACTCTGTTCTACACTATTTCAAAGAAAACACTGCAACACAGAGAGCAGCAAGAAAAATAACCAGCCTGATGACTTTCTACAACTTCAGAGAAAGTAAATTTAAAAAAAACAAGGAAATGCACAGAACTGAAATGGTTATGGTTGCAAGGGAAGTCTAGTGCAAAAGTGTTCATGGTTTGTAACAGAAAGGAAGGAAAAAAACTTTTGGGTGGAAAAATAGAAAGAAAGAAAAGAATTTAAAATAGTAATAAAAAAACCTCAAGAAGCAAACACTCGAGCACCCACCAACACTCCCCAAAACCAAAGAATTTCAACCAAGCAACCAAACCCCAACTAAAACCAAAAATATCCAAGCAAATAGCTGTGAAGGTACAGGAAGGCTGGTGCTGGAAAAAAAACCCTGAAAAGCATGAAAGAAAGCAGATTACACACGATCTGAAAACAGGAAAGGCATCCTGTTTCTTTGAAGCCTGCAAACCTTAAGAAAAATAACAAACCCTCAGGCTGGCAGATTTATTCCACGCCTGCAAGCGGGTTGCATGCAAAGAACTGAAAAGAGAGTCTGACACTAAGAGTATAAGCACTGTCTTGACTCCGCAATAAACACATTCATTTTGCTCTCAACTTTTGAGTCTCGCTTGTGCCACAATTGGTGCCTGAACAGGGACTTCATTACTACTGACATGATCCAGTCTGGTGGCATACCCTAGCTGAACCAAGCGTGGGTGTGGTTCAGCTGATCACCAAGGAGCTCCTTTCATTGCTGGCTAATAGAACAGCTTAGCCTTTGAGAGCGGTCAGGAAGCATTTTTTGAGAGTGAGCCAAAGCGCAGTGAAATCTCAAAAACTGCATGAAGACTGCGGCGCATCACCAGGGAACAGGGTTATAAACTCCAACTCCAAAGACTCATACGGCTGCTTGTATGGGTCAAACAGTTTTGTCCCTGGTGCCCATCAAATGGTTCCTATGACTTTACTTGCTGGCCAGAGGTCAGTGAATGTTTACTAAGCCACCAAATTACTCATCACGATGTCCACCCTGATGATATTAGTACTTGGCGTGTGGTATATTCGGCTTTGCAACAGCTTAAGGACGCAGACTGCGTCCTTGCAGATGCTCCGCCTGCACTGCCGTCAGATTGTATTGTTTTTGTTAATGAAACATCAGCTGAGGAGAATAATCCAGAGAAAGAGGATCCGTTGACTCTGGACAAGAACCAGATTTACATCCTCCTTTAGCCCCAGTATGTGCTATGGCAGCAGCTGCCCCCTAGCACGGAAGAAATACTACAGACAGCATGTAAAAAAGCTGCAGCAAATATTTCACATATTCTACCACTGTCTGATACCTCATCCTATTCCTCTAGTGACTTTGATGAGGAAACAATACCACCTATAGGACCTGAGCCAGAAAGCTTTGTACAGAAATGCCAGAGACTAGCGTTGGAGAATAATACTGGATTTTTTCAAGAAATGCCTGTTGTATAGTATCATCAAAACCCACATCACGAACAATTGTCGTATGAGATGGTAAAGGAACTCAGGAGATCGGTGAAAGAAAATGGTTTACATTCCTCCTTTACTCTGAATTTATTGCACGCAATTGCAGAAGCACATACTGTGTTACCGGCAGATTGGAAATCTCTTTTTAAGACAGTTTTAACGGGAGGACAGTACTCTGTCTGGTGGACAGAATTTGTAGATTTGGCTCAAACTCAGGCACTGAATAATGGTAATCACCAACCCCCCATTAATATCACTGCATCACAGCTCTCTGGCGCAGACATGTTTGCTACTGTTTGGGCACAATCACGACTCCCCCTCCAAGTGTGGGGTCAGTCACTGTTATTGCCATGCGTGCACTACGAAAAGTATTTGATACAAAAAAATTAGAGTCTGGTTTTTCTGCTGTGAGGCAGGGGCCTCAGGAACCATATGTTACCTTTACTGATTGATTACAATCTGCTGTTAGGTGGCAAATTGATATGCAGGAAGCAGCTGATGCTGTCTTAAAATATCTTGCTTATGAAAATGTTAACAGTGACTGTAAAAAAGCCCTGGACTCAGCTCGTAATGGTGCTGATATTGAACTTTCTGATTCTATCAAGGCACGTGCTAATATCGACTCAGAACAATTTAAAGCACAACTGATTGCTACTGCGACAGCTCAGCAACTGCAAGTGACCGGAGCAGCTATCAAGTGCTTGGAATGCAGGGAGCTAGGACATATCAGGAAGCAATGTCCAAAGGGATAAAAAGGCAATAAGAAGCCCAGTAAACCTTGTCCTCGCTACCAAAAGGGATTTCATTGGAGCAGTCAATGCCGGTGTAAATATGACAAAGATGGCAACCTTCTTCCACAGCAAGGAAACAAAAACTCAAAAGCGGGCACGGGGTCTGGTGCCCCCCAGTCTAATGGGACCACACTCAGTCAGGTACCAATACAAGCACAAAAGCCTTGCAATGGGCATCCCTGGGAGTGCCAGTCTGAATGTGGCCCTCAGCACTATCATAACGCTGAATGATACCTTGGTTCCCCTGCTGCCCACCTCTGTGCAGGCCACTGCCATTTCAAACCCATGCTTTACTCCCAGGACACTCCTCTACCACCCGCACAGGACTGTTCATATTACCAGGAATCATTGATGACAACTATAAAGGGGAAATCAAAATCATGGCTTGGACACCTAATCCTCCCTGTACTGTGACACAGGGAAGCTGACTGGCACAATTAATAACTCTGCCAGCAATCCCCTGTTCAGCACTGATCTTACAGCAACAGCAAAATGCAGGAGGATGTGGGAGCACAGGCACCCAACAAATATTCCAGTTGAAAGTCATAGGGGTACAACAACCATTACTCACTCATCAAATAGAATCTAAGTCTTTTACAGGTTTAGTCAACACTGGCACAGATGTTTCCATCATATCCTGAAAGGAGTGGCCCCCCAGTGGCCTCTGGCACCTTCAACCGCGATCGTAGCAGGCATCGGAGGACAGCAAATTCCCTGGCAGTCCACATAGGAACTGAAAATCATCAGACCAAAATGCAAGACTGCCACCTTGCAACCATATTTACTCCCAATGCCGGGCACTCTGTGGGGGCGAGACCTGATGACGCAATGGGGTTTGATCATTTCAACACATTTTTGACAGGGGCCATTGATGAAAAGCCGCTTCTTCAGTTGAACTGGCTTTCAAACAGGCCGATCTAGATAAATCAATGGCCCCTGAAAAATGAGTGGCTTCATCACGCCTGAATCCTTGTAAAAGAACAATTATGTTTGGGTCACAAAGTTCCTTCCACCAGGCCATGGAGTACACCTATTTTTGTTATTCCTAAGGAATGGGGAAAGTGGAGGCTTCTACAGGATCTCAGGGCAGTCAATGCAGTCATTTCACCTCTGGGTGAATCATAGGGAATATCTAACCCCACAAGGATTCCAGAACACTGGGAATTAGTGATAATTGATTTAAAAGACTGCTTTTTTACAATTCCCTTGCACCCTGGCAGTGCAGCTAAATTTGCCTTTTCTCTGCCTTCTGTCAGTCATGAGATCCCCATGGATAATAATGGACAATACCACTGAGTTCTGCTGCCTCAGGGTATGAAAAGCAGACCTACTGTCAATTTGTCGTTCACTCAGCGATACAACCAGTACGGCAAAAATATCCATCTCTTTTGCTGTGTTGTTACATGTACGGTATTTTAATTGCTTCTGACAATTCTCCGTTATTGCGCAACTGTCTTCCTCCTTAAAGGTAACGCTTGCCAGCAGAGGCTTGTGTGTAGCCACAGAAAAAATCCAAAGAGAACCTCCCTGGAAATACCTGGCTTTCAAATTATTAGAGACAACAGCCATCCCACAGCCAGTAACCCTAGAAACCGACATACACACATCGAACAATTTGCAAAAGCTATCTGGTGCTATTAATTGGATTCGCCCTTTACTGGTAATCACCGCAGAAGAATTATTTCAGTTGTTCAAAGGGGACCCCGACGTCTCTTCCCCATGGCAGTTGACAAAAACTGCCCAAAAGGCTTTAGAGACTGCAAGTGATAAAATCAGTAAGTCCTTTGCCACACGTCAAAACCTAGATTTGCCTTTGCAAATCGGTTCTTCTCGATTTTGCAATCTTTCCAACCCTGTGCTCTTGTTGGTCAATGTGATGTACAAGAGCATATCCCTGGCTAGTAGAATGGGTTTTTTTGCCACACACCTTTTCAAAAAATACAACCACTCAGCTTGACATGCTTATTCGACTGCTGTCGGTGGGACAACTGATGCCAGAGCCTGACAGGATATGATCCCTATTACTGCAGCAGAATTAGAGAATCTTTTCAGGGATTCGCTGTCATTTCCAATTGCTCTTGCAGACTATAATGGACAGTTTTTTCACACGATGCCTCAACGTGCCTTGCTACAATCCCTCAAAGAACTTCCTTTCCAACAGCGACAATTACAGATGAAAACTCCTATCCGTGATGCAAGGACTTTTTTCACTGGCGGATCAGGAAAGACATACAAAGCTGTAACCCCGTGGAAAAATGATAAGGGACAGTGGGAACATTTGATAACCTTTCAACCTGGATCTATCCAGCTAGTGAAACTAGTGGCCATGGTAGAAGCATTTCGCATTTTTTTCACAAGAGCCTGTAAATATTGTTTGTGATTCTCTTCATGTTATACGAATCATTGAGTGAATTGAACATTCATTCCTGAAGAAAGTCTCTAACAAAGATCTTTTTGTGTTATTAATCACTCTGTACAATTTTTTACTTCACAGGTCTCAAGAATATTACATTCTGCCTCTTAGGTCACACACCACTCTGCCTGGACCTATAGTGGAAGAGAATGCAAGGGCAGATGCCCTTGCCATGACAGTCACTATATCACAAAAGTTAGGGCAGGCAAAACTTTCTCATGATTTCTATCATCAAAATACCCAAGCACTAGCCAAACAACTCAGTCTAACTTCGTCACAAGCATGGGATATAGCCAATACTTGCTCACAATAGCAGCAGACTCTTTCTTTGCCACAAACGTTAGGTACAAACCCACGAGGATTGAAACCTAATGATATTTGGCAAACAGATGTAACACACATATCGAGCTTTGGGGCTTTAAAATATGTCCATGTTTCTTTTGATACCTTTTCAGGATTCATAGTAGCAACAGCACACAAGGGTGAGAAATCAAGAGATGCCACCCAACATTGGCTCTGTGCCTTCACCACAATGGGTGTCCCTCAATGGATAAAAACAAATAATGGACCAGCAGAGACACGTCATAAAACACAAAAATTTTTCCACACTTGGGGTATCAAACACGTTACAGGTATTGCCCATTCTCCAACAGGCCAAGCCATAGTTGAGAGGGCACATTACACATTGAAAAACATGCTACAGAAACAAAAAAGGGGGAATCCAATAGTTATGCTCCCTCAAGTGCAGCTTGACAAAACAACCTATGTTTTAAATTTTTTGAACCTCTCTACGAGACACGACTTAACAGCACCGTAACAGACGTCTAGTCAGACTGCTGATGGAGAAAGAGTCTACACAGAAGTTACATACAAAGATGTACACAGTGGTCAGTGGAAAGGTCCAGTTCTACTGTTAGCTTGGGGGAGAGGTTATGGATGTGTTTCTTTGCCCACAGGACCATATCGGCTCCTGGCAAGATACTTCGAACTCGGCCAAGGACGACAACAATGAGTCTTGTTGTCTTCTGCTACACTGCTGTCAAATGGTGGAAGGAAGAATCTCCTGGGCCCACATAATTCAACCTCTGCTCTTTTGGCCTCTGACCTGCTGGGATCCAGAGCCTCACCTCAGCAACAATGGAACAGAATGGGTAGGAGGAACTTGGCTTCCCCCCCTAAATCAGGATATTGCAGATCCATGTAGTATTAATGTGGCAGGACATGTCTACCCCCTCTCTACCACACATGGTTGGTGCATACGCAAGAGATAACTCAGGTGGGTCACAGGCCCAGCATGGATGTATCTCTGGTACCAAAAGGGCTCAGGCCCCCAACTAAGAATCAGCATCTTAGTCTGGAAAGCAAATGTGGGAAGAGATGAAAGCAAAATATTCTTGACCAAAAGACACAGTTCTTATGTCTATAAAAGCCCACACAATTATCGCAGAGGCAGAAGTCTCTTACACATTCCTTGGGAACGTGTGAGAAGATTTCTCCCCAAAGCTTGGATGCAACTTTGAGGTTACTTTTCTGGAAATCGAGGGAAAGGATTTTTGATGTGTACTCCATCAAGACTGGATGGTAAGAAACACTGGATCCTAAGTTATACTATTTCTTGGCTAGCTGTAAATTTAATGGTACCTTTAATCCTGCGTGTAATACAAGTATTCCTTTTTTGTCTTATCCCTGTGTAGTAATAGCCTGGTTTAAGTCTTCTGTCTGTTAGTTTTGTGTCTATTAATAAATAATTCCTTCTAAAAATTCTGACGGAATCAGGCATTATTAAAGAACTTGCGGGTAAGAGCGTATTTTGGGGTGCTGGCCACCTCAATACAGCTACTGCCTGCTGCCACAGGCCTGGGCAAAGGCAAGAGCTGATTTAAACCCACATCAGCCAACAATTAATACTACTTTTGTTACTGATTTACCACCTATATGCTTAACATGGAATCAAACAAGTACCTCTTTACCTCGTGCTAACTTTTCTATGCAATTACATTTAATATATGTATACTCAGAGAATGCAAGAAAATTGACTGCTGTTACATTGCTGGCCATTCTGTCTACCTCCAACAAATCTGTGCATGCCACTCCACCTAATTTCCCCAAATATCGCTTTACACCCATCTCCAATATACAGCGCTTGGAATGGACGTCATGCATAGGACAACGGGCACAACAACAATTCTTACAGTATGGGAAGGTAATTGATTGGGGACCACATGGTATCCTTAAAGAAACTAGGACCAATACAACCACTCTCCTGTCCCAAAAAGGCAAACTGCAGTACTGTTTGGCAGGATGGTGGGATGGCCAGATCATTAATTCAATATTATTTAGGTAATAATCAGTCCTGTGGGCACAAACATGTGTGGGAAATATTGATATATGCTTTTGACAATGGGATACACCAAGTAAAATTAGGTAAGAATGCTACAATTGCTAATTCAACAGTGCTGGAGGAACTGTTACTAATGACTTGTACTTCACACCTGTACGGTTTTGCTTTAGCTAATGATTTTTCAATAGATTATAGAAATGGTTTGTATTTTTAATCCGCTTCTCTTCTGTTTTCAAATCATGTATGACCAATGGAGATATGCATAACTATTCTGTCCTTCTTCCATTTAAAAGAAGATCTGAAATGTGGGTACCTGTAAATCTGACTCGGGCTTGCAAAGGACAGGATGGTCTCTCACAACTCGAATAGTCCAAGAGGAAATCCAAACGAGTAAGAAACAGGTTCGGAAATTTCTGGGTTGGTTAATCTTTGCTATTGTTTCTGCCATAATAATATTAACCACAGCTTCTGTGGCTGTCACTGCCTTAACTCATTCCATTTAAAATGCCCATACCATGGGACAGGTTTTAACTAATACTGATGCCTTTTCCTGGTCTTAATATCAAGAGTCAGACACGGTTAGAAGGGGAAAAGGGATTTTACCTTGGTATTTATTTTAAGGATCCTTAGGTGCACACGTCCAGGTCATATGCATTGAAATGCACCCCGCCAAATTCCCGCCCCAAAAGATCTGGTATAACATTATAGGTCTTACCAATTAGCAGATCTATCAAAGATTCCCCAATGAGAGGCTCAAGTGAGACTCCCTCCCCAAGGAGCCTTCCCCTGGATGGTTCTATCTTAGTTTACAGAATGTGTTCTGGAGAGGACCTTGGGGTCTGGGGCACATTGATCCCTAACTATGAAGCTTCCAAAATGTTGAGTCTCTTAGCTTGACAAACAAGTCCAAGAATGTAGGCAAAAAGCACTAAGAATACAGAAGTTGTAAAAAAGGGATAACAGGGGTATAAAAGAAAAGGCAAAAAATCTTCATGGCATCAATACCACCAAAGAATTACAAACACAAGAAAACATTGATAAAGAAATAATGGTTAGATTAGATGCCTTAGAAAGTGCTCTTTTATGGGTAGGTGAGAGAGTTGAGGCCCAAAAATCTCATCTGTCCCAGCACTGTGATTGGGAACATACCCATAATTCTTTATGTGTCACTCCTCTTCCATGGAATGACATGGAACAGAACTGGGAGACAGTTAAAAACCACCTCCAAGGGGCCTTTAATAAAGCCTTACAACAGGACATTCAATCACTTCACACTCAATTAAAAGATCAACTCAGAACTTTACAAACTCTGGAGGAACAGAAGGTGTTGACAGATCTGAAAATTGATCTTTCTTGGCTAAAACCAAAAAACTGGTTTTCGGGAATAAATCTACTAGTTTGTGTTTTCCTTGGACTGGGTTGTCTGGCAATGATATCCTTTTTAGTCTTCTGTCTTGTCCTTTTTAACATAATCAGAGCTTTAAAAGCATGCAAAAACAAGTCATGGTTTCCTTAGCTTTATCTATGACCCCAATAAAAACCAAAAGGGAGAGACGTCAAGGTACAGGAAGGCTGGTGCTGCAAAAAAACCCCTGAAAAGCATGAAAGAAAGCAGATTACACATGATCTGAAAACGGGAAAGGTGTCCTGTTTCTTTGAAGCCTGCAAACCTTGAGAAAAATAACAAACCCTCAGGCTGGAGGATTTATTCCAGGCCTGCAAGCAGGTTGCAGGCAAAGAACTAAAAAGAGATTTTCACACTAAGCGTATAAGCACTGTCTTAACTTTGCAATAAACACATTCATTTTGCTCTCAGCTTGTACGTCTCACATGCATGCGTCACAAAGAGGGACCAATAGAAAAAAAAAATTACAGTAGTAATTTTAATCCCGGTGTTGGCTTTCGCCACCCCCTCTCTCTTCTGAAAAAAGTCTCAGAATGTTTCTGTTAGCACCAGTTCTATTGCTCCAATATGTTTACACTTCAGCACTGTAGTATCTGCCTAGAGAAGCTGGGCAACATGAAGGGAGATGCTGGCTAGGAAGCCACATGCAAGGGACTAGAAGAGCTTGAACAGCAGACTTACCATCCCTTTCAGGACCACGAGGTGTACTGGTTCCTCAGAGTCCAAAGAGAAGCTGAGAAGCTTCTGTTCAGAGAAAAGTAAATTTACTTGAGAGAAAGTAAATTTTAAAAAACAAGGAAATGCAAAGAACTGAAATGGTTATGGTTGTAAGGAAAGGCCATTATAAAAATGTTAATGCTTTATAACAGCAAGAAAGGAAAAAGGCAAGTAAGGAAGGCACAGAAGGAAGGCAAGCAAGGGAAGGCAAGGAAGGCAGGAAGGCAAGAAGGCAGGAAGGCAAGAAGGCAGGAAGGCAAGAAGGCAGGAAGGAAAGAAGGCAGGAAGGAAAGACAGTAAGAGAAATTAATACACTAACCAAAAACCCACCCACCACCACCAACACTCTCCAAAACCAAAAAAATCCAACCAGCCAACCAACCCAACCCAAACTAAAACCAAAAATGTCCAAGCAAATATGGACCAATAGATAAAAAATTACAGTAGTAATTTTAATCCCAGGGTTAGTTTTCACCATGCCCTTTCTCTTCTGAATAAAGTCTCAGAACATTTCTGTTCGCACCAGTTCTATTGCTCCATGATGTTTACACTTCAGTATTGTAGTATTTGCCTGCATATGCTGTGGAGCATGAAGGGAGATACTGGCTAGGAAGCCACATCCAAGGGACTAGAAGAGCTTGAAAAGCACACTTACCCTCACGAGCAGGAGCAGGAGGTGTACGGGCTGCTTGGGGGTCAAAATGAACCTGAGAAGACACTGTTCAGAGAAAGTAAATTTTATTCAGAGAAAGTAAATTTTAAGATAGAAGAAAATGCACGGAACTGGAACTGGTTACAAGGAAAGGCTATTATGAAATGTTAATGGTTTATAACAGAAAGAAAGGAAAAATGCTTTGGTAAAAGAAGGAAAGAAAGAATTTCAAAAGAGTAATAAAAAACCAAAAACCAAACACACACCCACCACCACTATCCCCCAAAACCAAAAGAATGCAATCAACTAAACCCAAACTAAAACCAAAAATACCCAAACAAATACTGACTAATAGAAAAGAAAAAAAAGACAGTAGTCATTTTTATCCCAGTCTTAGCTTTCACCACCAAGATTCTCTTCTGAAAAATGTCTCAGAGTGTTTTGGTTAGCACCAGTTCTACTGCTCCATGATGTTTACACTTCAGTATTGTAGTATTTGCCTAGAGAAGCTGTGGAGCATCAAGGGAGATGCTGGCTGGGAGGCCACATCCAAGGGACTGTAAGAGCTTGAAAAGCAGACTTACCATCACTTTCAGGAGCAGGAGGTGAGGCGGCTCCTTGGGGCACAAAGCGAGGCTGAAAAGGTTCTGTTCAGAGAAAGAAAATTTACTTCAGAGAAAGTAAATTTTAAAAAACAAAGAAATGCACAGAACTGCAATGGTTATGGTTGCAAGGAAGGGCTAGTACAAAAAAGTTAATGCTTTATAACAGAAAGAAAGGAAAAAGGAAAAAGGAAAAAGGAAAAAGGAGAAGGGGAGAAGGGGAGACGGGGAGAAGGGGAGAAGGGGAGAAAGAAAGAGAGAGAGAGAAAGAAAGAGAGAGAGAGAGAAAGAAAGATACTAAAAAGAGTAATTAAAAAAATAAAAAAACACATACCGACCCACCCACCCACCTCCACTCCCCTAAACCAAAAAAACCCAACCATGCCACCAAACCTGAACTAAAACCAAGCAAACTAATATCCAAGCAAATATGGACCAACAGAAAAAAAAAATTACGGTAATTTTTTTAATCCCGGTCTTAGCTTTCACCATTACCATTCTCTTCTGAAAAAAGTCTCAGAACATTTCTGTTAGCACCAGTTCTATTGCTCCATTTTGTTTACACTTAAGTATTGTAGTATTTGCCTTGAGAAGCTGTGGAGCATGAAGGGAGATGCTGGCTGGGAGGCCACATCCAAGGGACTGTAAGAGCTTGAAAAGCAGACTTACCATCACTTTCATGAGCATGAGCAGGACGTGTTCTGGCTAGTTGCTGTCCAATAAGATGCCAAAATGAATCTGTTCAGAGAAAGTAATTTTCTTTAGAGAAAGTGAATTCTAAAAAACAAGGAAATGCAGAGAACTGAAATGGTAATGGTTGCAAGGAAAGGCTAGTACAAAAGTGTTAATGATTTATAACAGAAAGAAACTAAAAAGCCAAGGAGGAGAGAAAGACAGAAAGAGAGAAAGAAAAAGAGAGCAAAATAGAGAAAAAAAGAGAGAAAAACAAAGAGCAAGAAAGAAAGAAGGAAAGAGAAAGGAAAGGGAGAAGGAAAGAGAGAAAGAAAGTGAGATGGAAGAGGGAGGGAGGGAAGGAAGGAATTCGGAAGGAAGGAAGGAAGGAATTCGGAAGGAAGGAATTCGGAAGGAATTCGGAAGGAAGATTAAAAGAAGTAATAAAAGGAAAAATATCAAAAACCAAACACCCACCCATCCACCCACCACCACTCCCCAAAACCAAAAGAATTCAACCAACCACCAAGCAACCAACCAACCCCCAAACTAAAACAAAAAATATCCAACGAAATGCAGACCAATTAAAAAAATATATTACAGCAGTAATTTTAATCCCAGGGTTAGCTTTCACCATCCTCTTTCTCTTCTGAAAAAAGTCTCAGAACATTTTGGATAGCACCAGTTTTATTGCTCCAATATGTTTACACTTCAGTACTGTAGTATCTGCCTAGAGAAGCTGTGGAGCGTGAAGGAGATGCTGGCTGGGAAGCCACATCCAAGGGACGGTAACTGCTTGAAAGGGTGACTTACCATCACGAGCAGGAGCAGGAGGTGTACAGGCTGCTTGGGGTTCAAAGTGAACCCGAGAAGACACCGTCCAGAGAAAGTAAATTTTCTTTAGAGAAAGTAAATGTTGGAAAACAAGGAAAGGCAGAGAACTGAAATGGTAATGGTTGCAAGGAAAAAATACTATAAAAATGTTAATGGTTTATAATAAAAGGAAAGGAAAAAGCCTTTGGTAGAAAAAAGGAAGGAAGGAAGAAAGAAAGGAAGACTAAAAATAGTAATAAAAAAATGCATGAACCACCCACCCAGCCACCACCACTACTCACCCAAACCAAAAATATCCCATCAACCCACCAACTCCAAACTAAAACCAAAAATATCCAAGGAAATACAGACCAATAAAAAGAAAAATTACAGCAGTAATTTTAATTCCCGTGTTAGTTTTCACCATCCCTTTCCTCTTCTGAATAAAGTCTCAAAACATTTCTGTTAGCATCAGTTTTATTGCTCCATGACGTTTACAATTAAGTATCATGGTATTTGCCTAGAGAAGCTGTGGAGCATCAAGGGAGATGCTGGCTGGGAAGCCACATCCAAGGGACCATAAGAGCTTGAAAAGCAGACTTACCCTCACGAGCAGGAGCAGGAGGTGTACGGGCTGCTTGGGGTTCAAAGTGAACCTGAGAAGACACTGTTCAGAGAAAATAAAGAGAGTAGCAAAAAGATTAGTAGTTTTAATCCCAGGGTTAGCTTTCACCATTCCCTTTCTCTTGCAAAAATTGTCTCAGAACATTCTGGGTACCACCAGTTTTATTGCTCCAATATGTTTACACTTCAGTATTGTAGTATCTGCCTAGAGAAGCTGTGGAGCGTGAAGGGAGATGCTGGCTGGGAAGCCACATCCAAGGGACGGTAACTGCTTGAAAGGGTGACTTACCATCACGAGCAGGAGCAGGAGGAGTGCCGGCCGCTTGGGATGGAAAGTGAACCCGGGAAGAATCTCTTCCTATTGATAATGCTTTCACAGAGGCAGCTGCCGTTGCATAGAGACTCATAAAACTTGTAAGCACGTTCTTCAAATACAAGTAAAAGAAATCACTAGTGCCCGGCAAGCTACACTAAATGCCAAATAGCACACATCCAAATTCGTTTAAAAAGACACAATTTTTATTAACCACACAAGTCAAACAAAGTTTGTAAGCCAGGCAGAATTTCAGTCCCAGGACTTAAACATCAAAAGGGTCTAACAGTGGATTTTGCATTTCTTCTTAAATCTTAATCTAATTTAAGAAAAGGAAATGATTCCACACCCTAGTTATTTGATGAGATGTTTTCAAGCATGCAGTACAGCACTGAACTGTTGATACAATTTTTCATTTTCTTTTAATGCAAGACTCAGTGCAGGTTCAATTTCTGTTCACCAAAAATTACCACACAGTTTCAGGCAAACGTTCACACTTCCAAAATGAGTCAATTTTATGATCCTTCCACCCTGCAGCAAAAAAATTAACTTAGCAGGAACAAAATAAACACTGTAAACCTACCAACCTCTGAAAACAAATAGTCTGATTACAGTATAGCTGGAAAATGTAACTGCTTCCATGTATGTAGTGGAAGAACGTCCCAATTTTGTTATATTGATTAAATTGATGATAAAGTTAGCGGTACAAGAGAGCACAAATGATTTGGCAGTACTAGTAATTTTATATCTACCCCAAGCAGTCTTAACTACCTGTTGAGATTCTTTGTCTTCTTTACAATGGTTAATCACATTTTATACATGACAGTTTTTCCCTTCAGGTAGTATGAAATTGGTCTTTGAATGTAAACCTGTGGTACAGACAAAAAGCAACTTAGTACCACACTGCCTCCTGTGAAAAGATGCCCCCGTGGGACCTTTTGTGCAGCTCTAAAATGGATCGTCACTCTACTGGGGAAACATTTCTAATTCTACCCTTTGACAGAAAAGTTTGGCTGTGCTAATTAAGCTTCATGGGAATCTCAAGGCATTGCATATTACGTATGTCCATATTTCAGTGTGGAAACACGAGAGTGCACACATCATTTGTGTCTTTATCACCTTGGAATGTGCGCATGCACGCAAGAGGGCGACAGTGAGAAACTTCCAGTTTAGAATCTGCCTTTCTTGAGTGTTTGATTTTGTGACCCTGATCCTGCAATTATATACTGCATTAGAACAGAAAATCTACAATAAACTGGAAGGAATGACTGCAGAAACATAAACACCATCTGCAACACTTGCATTGTCTAAGTTCCTTGCACTTTACTCGATTACCTGCTCTCTCTCTAATTCACACAGAGAAGCACAAGGAGAGACATGTGTACTCACTCTGCCTTTTGTTCTCTCATTGGGAAAAAAAATTCTGTCTTAGCACTAATGTGTTCTGCACAACTGTAAAGACTAAGGGATGGTTTCTGTGGAAGACATCAAACTTAAAAACAATAAGGAGGCATTGCACCGAATCCATGTTCAGAGCTGAAAATATGGCACATTTTCAGTTAATTTCTCCCGTTTTCTGCTCATTGTTTTGTCGTAACAAAACTAGTATTTTGAAATGTGCAGGTCTTTAAACACACATGAATAAAATGGCTTCTTATGTTTAAACATTCTAAATAGCAGCTCCTTTTAAATGTGGAATGCTCAAAACCCACCGTTAATTCTAGAACTGTGGGCTGAAAAAAATCTGATACTGACCAAGAAGGAGCATTAAAAACTTGTCTTTTTTGTTTGCTGCTTTTGTTTGTTTGTGGGTTCATGTCTCCACATGTTCACAGCAGTCTATCTGCTTGTTCTAGCTCAGATGCAAAAAGTAAATGAAAATTTAAAAAAAAACTAAACGGGATTGGTTGTAGACTCTAACCTGGAATGCTCTTGCTTCTGGCCTGCCCCTCATTTCTTCCTCTGAAAGGGTCTCCAGATCCAGACTGGGGAGCAGCAGGAAGGACTGACTCATGGCTGCTCCATAACCTGATGACGCAAACCCATCTCTGGCCTAAGGGAAAAATCCCCCAGCATCAGTGGTAAGTCTCCTTCAGACACACCAGCTGGGATGAACTGGGTTCCCCTGAGCCCATTGAGTGGATTTGCACTGATTGCTGGACCTGACATCCATGAATAAATTATGACTGATTGATTTTTCATTGCAAATAAATCTCTAATTCGCACTGCTGGGAGAGAACGCTACCCAAAAAAAAAAAAAAAAAAAAAAAAAGAAAAAAAGCATCTTGCCCTAGTCTGAAAAAGGAAAGGCTAAGGATATGACATGTACGTACTACTGTAAAAACACAGCACTTGCTCTGTGACATTCACTTCCAAAGTTTGAAAGAAGCCAGTGTGAAGATGGTGGTGGCAAAAAGGAAATTTTCTATCAGCACAGTTTCCTGCAGGTGAAACATGTTCATGTCTTTCCACGAACATTAAAGGAAAGAGATTTGAAAAAGGTATCTGAAAATTAAATTAACAACAGTTTTGGTGAACACAGAAACTAAAATAAAGAAGAGATTCCCATGTAGCTAGGAATTAAAGATGTAGTATGGGAAATTGACACTCCAAGGTAATGAAAACACTTCTTCTGCTCTGTGCTGCTGTAGATTAAAAACAGTTATAAAACAATCTGCCATTAAAGCTATAATGGAAAATAGTCCTTTCTTCTAAAAAATTAATACATAGAGCTTTGTTGGACCTTCAAATAGTCCTACATTAGGGCACAATTGTACAAGTCAGAGAGACAACTTGAGATTATTACTACATTTAAAATATGCTTTAAAAAAGCATCATGAAAGTTTCTGACCACAGATTATGACTTACTGCCTTTTCTTTTCCTATTTATGATGTTTTAGAGGTTAAAGTAGCAGACACAAAGCCAAATGTTTTATGGCCACAGTGTATGTGACCTCACCTTACTCAGTAGGGAGTGAACTCCACAACAATTGCCAATTTTTGGTGTGTTCCATTAGTCTTCACTTAGCAACCAGAAATAGTGCTCAGTGAAGGAAGGAAAGTGAATTTTGTCATAGCTTCTACATTCAGAATAAGTTGTTTGTCTACTAGTAACTTGCGTTTCATTTCACTGTGGTTTTTTAAGATGGAAGAAGTTGAGGGAGGAAACTTCAACCCTAAGGAAAGGAAGCTGCTTTAGAACAACTTCTCTCCCCCCTGAGAATAAGCAATTCTAAGGCTTTGGTGTCTTTGGAAACACAAACCAGAGGGAACACTTCAAATTCTTACTTCAGTCAGGGTGGCATGCACAGCTTTCATATGATCAATGAGCAACTCTTTGTCTCTATTAGAAAAGAAAAGAAAAAAAACCAAGAACAATGGAGTCACTTTAGAGAACTGAAGTGCTACCAACGTAGTGAAGCCTCAGAAGCCTCGCCGTCTCATCTGGGGGGCCAAAGAACTGATGCCTTGAGAGGCCACCTAAAAACAGAGACTAGACAGGAGTAAGGGAACAAAGGTAGCTATTTATTTGAAAAACCTTCAAAAGTATACGCTGCAGAGCCAGAGGCTATTCTCAAAATGGACCCCAAGATGGACGACAGGTCACAAGTTCCTCACACTTTTATAGGTTTGGTTCATTTGCATATCAGGGTTAATTCTCCAATTAAAGCTTTAGTTTAATGATGTCATTTCCCCTCAGCTTGCCCCCCTCTCAAGGGCTTTTGGTTTATACTTTTTGGGCCCAGGATGGTCTGGATGTCCTTGAAGACAAAGTCTGAAGAGGCTATGTTATGTCTACCTAGCATGAGAGAGAAGAAATTAACAGGTTACAAGAAACTTCAGAGTTACACACTAAGCAGTACAGGATTTGAAAAATAGAAAAGTTAAAACCTAAGGCATCAGTAGAAATTAATCTTCTGCTACTTTATGATTGTCATGTCTTAGAAAATAACTGTTGGTAACTCAAACTGTTAGGATTTTCTGTCTCTCTTTCAGATATCCAATGCAAACCCTAGAAATAGTTCATGTACCACTATTTGGTGCATTTCCATATTACAGATGCTTCTGTTGAGGAGAAGCAATTAAAATAGATGTAACTATCAATGAACAACTATCATGGCTTGGAGATAGAGGGCATAAAAAGACTCTAGCAGGATGGTGCTGTAGTCTTGTATTGGAAAACACTGACAGATTCTGTTTATTTCACCTACTTCACTTATATGTTCCAATGGCAGAAAAAAAACCCCATTTCTTGTGAAGAGTTGCTAGAACAATGAAGGGAAGACGAGATTTCTTTGTTAATGTTCAACTGCTATATACAGAGAGAAAAAGCCACCACACATTAAAATAACCTTTTCTGGATATATGTATGGCCAGAAGGAATGATCTTTACTAAAGCGTCCAAAACAGATTGGGGCAGGGTGAAAAGGGCAAGCTTTCTAGAACAAATCCTTCTGTAGGTCACACCTGCTTTGATCTAATCATACCAAATAACAATTGTCATTTTAATTAGATTGTTAAACATTTCATTGAGGACTACACGAATTGCATTATTTCCCTGGTGCATAAAAACCCTTAAAGCTTCTCAGATGTTGTTCTTCAGAGGTTGAATGACTCCGGGCATAATAAGAAATTTTAATTAAATAAATTTTTTTTAGATCCTAGCCATGGACCATAAAACATACTTCCCACTATGATAAGTATTAGAAAACAAAGTCTGCAAGGATTTAATTTTTTATCTGATCATATAACTGTAAGAATAGGTTAGTAATAAGCTCCTTCAAATCAAGGGGGCTCCTTTTGACTACCAATCTTTCCAAGACTGGTGCCTAAGCCTTTCCTTCCACGCCAGGTTATTGTGTAAATAGCGTGGGGTTAGTGTCTACATTCAAAACTCTCTGAGATCAGCTGTAAGATCTATCCTGTCCCGCAGGAAAGGCTAGCTCCAAAATGGGTTTCAGTTCTTTTGGCAGCTAACACCTGCCACCTAGCTGATGCTCCTGTATTTACTATAAATAAATTGTATCCGTCTATAAAAAGATGGTGTGGAAACAGAGAGAACAAACAATCATTTCTTAAATAAGCAGAACTTTAAGGATCTGCCAAAGAGATGTTGTCAGAGCAGTAAGACAGCACAGGCATTTTGTTTGCCCATTATTTCAGCACCCAGAATTTGGAGCACTATTATGGGATAACTGCAGAAAATTTGTCACCTAGTGTTTTGAACTGACACTTTTCTCTTTAGAAGACTATCCCTGGATTTCAAAAAAAGATATACTTTTGTCTTCTAGCCTTACACTGGCCAGATCTAAAACCCTACCCATGGAAGTAGGCATTGAAATTTTTACCCATTTTAAGTGACGTCCCCCAGGCCCCAGTGCTCACTTTGCTGTCTTGTGGAGGTCACGTTCTGCCTCCTGGAGAGGCTCCAGCAGTCGCTGCCGGTCCTGCACCATGTCTTTAAGGAGTCTCTTCTGGTGATTCAGAAGTCTGCCTCTTCTCCTCATCTCCTCCGATGCCTCAGAGAGCCTCTGCCAGCAGACAGAGAGCAGAGTTACTCGTCAGCCCAAATAAACTTCACTTTATCCCACTGGCTACTGACCAGTGGGAAAGACAAACTGACTGTGAAGTAGATTTGGACCACTGCATACTAAGGTTTTATGAATTTCGTAGCAAAAGCATTACTGACTCAGAACCCCCCCAGTTTTTATTATGTTTGCTATGTACAAGGCTGTTTTAGAAAACAAAATGATTGTAGGCAAAAAAACCCACAAACCTCACTGAAGACTTTTTCTTAGATTTTTAAAACAAAAATATCTATAGCTAAAAAAAAAAAATCTTTGAAGTGTTTTCCGAGTAGCCTAAAATTCCAGCAGACTGAGTAGTACGTGTGTATTTACTCCCATTATTTTATTAGCACAAGGACTGCACTCTTTGGCTTCTTTAACAAAAGGTAAAATTCTGGTGACTATTTCAGAAGAATAATCTTACCTTTAGAGATACATTGAACTCTTGGCTTCTATCTGTGTCTGCAGTGGAGTGCACTTCTAGTCCATTACTTAACTCCTGAAGCCGTCGCTCGTGTTCTTGTAAAAGTAGTTTTGCCTCATGCTCACGCTGCAAAGCATTATCTAATTCCTCATGTATATTGTCTTGGGTGATTATTCTCTGGAAAGATAAATAAGTTGTGTCTGATCCTGTAACTATATTCGCTGGTTTCCCTACCTGACTTTCTGAGTTCCACTTGCAAACATACCGAATTCTAAAACAAACGCATGCTCAGGATTTTTATCGAGGCTTTTTAACATGAAGACAGATCACTGAACAACAGAATGGCAGACCTGCTAATTACTGTATTTTTTATAAAGAACATTCATGTAAAGTCTTGCCATTCATTATTCTATTCAAATTAGCACCCTAGGATGCAAAACTTCAGTATTCAGAAGGAAAAATATGCAGATCAATGTCCAAAATTTTAGTGGACAGCTTATTATCCCTTCTAAACACCTTTGCGGACTCTCTTTCTCCTCCAAAAACTGCTCCAGAAAGAAGAAATAATTCTTCAAGAAAAGTCATCACCTGCATTTGAACTGCAATCTAAATTGTGACAATTTTCATCTAACTGTCCCAAAACTCTAAGGGAATAAAAGCTGTTGAGAACAAAACTGAAGACGATTAGATATTTTTGAGTAAAAAAAAAAAAAAAAAATCCATTTTACCACCTAGGAACCGGGAGGATGATGGGCGGGACATCATCTAGCAGATAATCTCTGCTTGGAAGTGTTTGGATTGGGACACACTGACAGGTTCTACCAACTAGGCTTCAGATTAGGGAACCCACAGTATTTCAGTAAATCAATCAGCAACAGCAAAAGACTCAGGGGAATTTGGTGCATTTGTGCTAATGAGAATGTAGGAAAAGGCTTTCTTTCCCTGCCATAAAGTTACTTCTTCAGGGAAACAGACCCACAACAACTTGTATTTTATTGATCAAAACATTCATCAATATCCATGCAGAGTTCAAATTGCTGTATTTATGTTTCATGAACTTCTCATGAACATTCTTATTGAATACCCTCATTCCAGCTGACTTTACTCTGCTGAAGTGAGATCTTCTTTTTGGATACATCAATCACATCAACATTTCCAACAAATGGAGAACCTCGATTGCTGAAGACCAAACTGTAATTTATATGGGATACCTCCTTCTACAAATCAAAAGGAAACTCCTGTGGAAAAGGGGTATTTCTAAATACAACTGACTTCTAGTTTAGTTACAAGGTAAGTTTTCTGGAAAATTCTGTTAATAATTTTATGCTTGTTTTTCAGAAGAACACAAATCAAAAATTGCACAGAAAGCAGAATCTCTTTTAAGCAAGAGAGTCTCCAAATCAAATATACTTACATGCTGAAGTGCATGTAGTTGCTCCTGCAGTTTGTGGGCTTTGTCAGCATCTTCTTGCATCTCACTGAAAGTCCATTTGAATCCTGCAAGCTGCAGGTGCAGTGAGCGGCACTCCACCTCCACTGTACGAAGCCTTCGTGAAAATTCAAATACTTCTTGCTGCAAGGTTGCTACATTTCTCTGTCAGCAAACAAACAAATTCATGTGATAGAAAATCTGCTATTGTAGCAATAAAATAAATCATATTTGAGACCCAAGAAAATTCAGACAAAACTATCATTTTTTCCTCCCTCTCTAAAAGACGTACGCAAGGGCAAAAGTTTGAACCTACCAAGGGTTACTGCAAATTCTCTTTGCAAGGAAGTACTATTTTCACCTGAAGTCTACAATAAATGACAGGTTATGAGAGAAAGAGTTTATCCTTTCATTTTGGTTAAAGGCAAGAAGGTTATCTTTACTGGAAGAAAGGATGGTAAACACGAGAAAATAGAAAAGAGTAATAAAAAACAACCCTAACATTTACATCAAGCCAAAAGCAAATTTATTCTTATAACCTAATACAGTTCTGATAGAACTTGAAAAAATATTTTACTTGGGTACACTAAACCTCTTCCAAAAATTCTTTGTCAATAAAGGACCTCTTCACCCCCTAATGTGTGAGAATCAACTTCTGCGTGTCCATATAGTGGTATTTCATTGTCAAGGACTCATAACCAGCCTGAAACTAAATAAATGGTGCTATCAAGACAGCTTCACTGTTACTGTAAGCCTTCTGTTCCCATGAAGGAGAACTGTAAATCTGCTTACTGTAGTGGGCAGTCTGTCATACAATCCGACTTCCAGGGCCTGGGCATTTACTCTGTGGAGTCCACAAGCCAGCCTCTGTATCAGGGAGTCCCTCTCCAGGTAAGCGGTGCACCTGCAAGGGTTCACTTGAGCTGCCTCCATCAATATGCTCAGATTGTCCACCAGTTTTGCAAAGGAGTTCCTGGCTGCACTGGTAAGTGAGTCTCCAGAAAGCCAGGACTTTGGATCTTTAAGAGACAACAACAAAAAGGAAACATCAAGCAGGTTATTAGTTCCAGGGTCTTGTAATATGCGATTCTTTCTCAATTATACAGGATGGAACCTGTAAATATTCTGAAGCACACAATACCAAATCTGAAACATGGTTCAAACTTTGCTCTGTAAGGATATGAACTCAAGTTATTGAAAACAGCATGATCAAAAAAGAGGGTGCCTGAAACCGAACCTAAACACATTTGATTCATTGGCAACTTTTATACAGATTTTGTGTTTAGCCTTCTGGAAAATGCAGCACCTCGTCTCTGTCCTGCTATTTCCCTTTATTCATATAAATTATCCCCCCTCTAATATCCTTTTTTCTGTGACAGAAAAGTTTGGACACTACAACTACAGGTTAACAAAGAACCAAGGACGGCAGCAATGCAGATGAACCAAGGGAACCTATACCAGTTCTCACTGCAAATAAACTCCAGACACACTCTCCAGCCTTCTGCTTCCATGGCTCTATAGACCGAAAGGACAAAATATCTTATCAGCCATTAAAGAAAATTAATCTGTTCCAACAGAAGGGATATGATCGTTCAGAGACTGTAGAAGAGAGTTCTTATTTTCCCCTGCCATAACGTTTCTCCTTCAGGGAAACAGCCCCACTAAAATTTGGATTGACTAGCTCAGGATATCATCTCCAGTCAAAGACGTCTATCGCAATATTCAGAAATATCTCTTCAGAGATATGATCCAGAGTAGTTTAGATGAAATTGTAAAAATGGAAACGATGTGACCACCCTGATTTATTTATTTATTTTTAATATATTTCTGCTACAACAATATACTGTTACAATTACCTGGTTTGTTGAGAACATCCTGCAGTTCAGAGACAGAGATGATTATTGCAGTATAGAGGCTGGAGCTAGTCAACCAGTCAAGTGCTTCAATACAGTCAACTCCTTCCTCTTCAAAACCTGTGGAACACAATTGCAGCTAGCAGGACACCTGAACCACTAAGATATGGCACACTGTTATCCCAAGCTCTTCCAGGAATTCACCAAAAATAAGCAGAGAAACCACAAATTAATCAGGACAGTTTAGACTGTATTAAACATGTTTCCAGAACTAGTGGGGGGAAAAAAAGTAGATGAATCTTCTAATTTGCAAAACATTTTTGATACCATTTATTCTTCTAGGGGGAAGCATAAACTGATCTGGCAGCAGAAAGGGACAAGTAGACATAATCTCTAAAGTAAATTATAATATATGTGCTAATATTTTACCTGAATCAGAAAGCAATTTTTTGTGGCTTTTAGTAGCAAATAAATATTAAAAATTATTAATAAGAGGAAATACCTTTTTTAAAAAAAGTTGATGGTTCATCGTTTGGGAACATTGCCAGATATTTACCACAGAGAAAATGCAGTAGCAGCTAGTTCTGCAATCCATATCGCAAACCTCAAGGCTATCAGAAACTGTTGAGTTCATGTGTGTATTTGCCATTTTACTTGCAACGTTTAACAGACTAGGCATTTCCTCTTAGAGTGAAATACATTTGTCAAGAAACATAAAACCAAAAATCCATACATTATATTTGTCAAAATGTCACTAAATATCTCTTTATGCCTGAGTAATACCAATTAATAATGATTAATGCTCTTTGTTATTCACTGACCATGTAATTTGACATAACACTTTAAGAAAAATTCACTTACGTGACACATTACGCCTGCCTCTGGATTCCCCTACACAAACTCGAATTCCAGTGCTTCCTCTTGAGCCATCTGTCCAGATGAAAAGGGAGGAAGAATGCTGGGCTAGAAGTCTAAGCCTGTTAGAGGCCAGAACTGCAATCACGGCTCTTCGGAACACATCAACGAGGACTTTGGCTCTTCTCTGCCTCAGCCTTGCTTCATCTTGATGGTTCTCCACACTGGTCGGGAGAGCATGAAGGAGGCTCCCGATCTTCTGGTTCACTAAGCCGTGGAGGTTCACCTGGTCCTGGAGAAGGTCCCCTTGGGAAGACATCGCACACAGTCGCCCATAGAGAGGACACAGGGCCCCTGACAGCAGCGCGCAGGCTGCCAGCAGAGACGAACGCTCCTTCTGAGCCTTTGCTAATGTATTTCTCACAGAAGCGTTCTCATGGACCAGTTTCTCACAGATTTGCTCAAGGCTATAGAGTTTTTGCCTGTTTTTCTGTGCTGTTCGTTCACATCCCTGTGACAGAAAGAGAAACAAACCAAACAAAAATGGAAGAAATATTAACTAGATGGTTTTTACCTAGACAACAGCTAGAAGAAAATGGTCAGTCTTCCCATTCAAATGACGCATTAAAGGAGCAAAAATTGTTAGCAATGATGGTGATGAAAGCATCTCTTCTAGTGAACAGTTACAGACTCAGATGTATGAAACCAAATGAATAGGATGAGGAAAATCTGCATGATCATCAACTGCAAACGGACTCCTGATTTCTGACAACAATCCACCAATATGGTGATAGCTCACAGAAGGTCCAACACCACCTGTCTGCCCACAATACAGTTTCATGAGTTGACGTAACAATACTAATTACATCCTCCAATTTCAGAAAGAACGTTGCTCTACCAAGCAGAAAGTCAGTGTAAACGAGAGGAAAAAAAGGAAGGAAGGCTGAAACATGAAACTAGATAGAATAAATACATTTTTTGGTGTGCAAAGACTTCTAGTCCTGAAATCTGCATCAAATACAACGGCATTACTCTGAGGAAGTAAGTTGCAGTAAGTCACAAGTAAGAAGGCCCATCTATTTCCTTTATTCACAACACTTTTAGTTGAAACAGGCGTGAAGGAATGTGATGCTAAAGACAGTGAATGGTGGTTGTGAAATAACAGGGAACATTTTGGATTGCAAATAACTTGTCTGACAAGCAGTGACACCTTTACACTTTTAAACCCCTTTTCACTGTAGTATCAGTAAAACAGAGTCGCTTAATGCTGTTGAAATCTACCACTGTTCTAAGGGTTGGTACATATATTAATAGTAACTGAATTTATCTCCAGGTGATACCACATTATTGTTACTCTATACAATCTCTGCAAATCATGATGCTCAAAGAATACCTGCTGCCCCCACTAATTCTTAAAAAAAGAAAATTCAATCTTACAGCTTTAACATTCTCAGGAAAAAAAATACTACCAACTGTAGACCAAATCAGGCTTCTGAATTTGGGCTGTAGACCAAATTCTCTTCAGAACTCTTTAAAAAAGTAATTTATTTCTTATTTGAAGTGATGTTAACATTAGCACAGAGCTGGGTTGGTTTGCTGTATTTTTTTCTTTACTTTAAAAAAATATTACAATTCCCAAATTACCTTCAACTGCTAAGGGGCTTAAACTACTGAAATACTCCATTACATGTTTACAAGAAAAGAAAAAATTACAAGTTCACAGCACCATACCTGTGCTCTTGCATGAGCTTCTGCGAGGAGATTTGAGTACTGCTGTTCAAGATCCTGCTTTTCTTTCTGCCAGCAGTGTTCCTGTGCTTTTAACTGTTCAGACGTTTTCTCAAATGTACCCTCCTGATTCTGCTGAAGATCATTCATAGTGGCAGTCTTGTGCTTACAAATATATTCTAGGTGAGCTGTGTGACAAGAATTTGAGAAGAAATTATTATTTACCTTTTCACTTTAAATTAAGCACAGACTATTCCAGCATAAAATCTACACAGTCATTTCTTCAATATGTTTCTTAAAACTAAGTAAAACCCTTTCATCACAGATTAATTACTTGTATCTCAAAACAAAACTTAAATATATCTTGAAATAAAGTATTTTGTTTGGTCACGGTATAAAGCCACCCTTATAGCTCCTTGCAGATGTTTGTCACCTTCTTTCTAGGAAACCTGAACACTTTTTTTTTTTAAATTGTATTAAATTTTAGTAAATTCGTAAATTAGCAATCCAAGTACACCAGTCTTTTGTAAGTTTGTAATGATTGCAAACAAGAATTTACAAACAGCCCTTAATTTTTTTGTTCATTTGTTTGGGGGGTTTTTTGTTGTTGTTGAAAAGCCAAGACATTCCAAATTATTATTAAGTTTTAAAACTGTTTCAGGGAATTTTAGCATAGAGAATCTTTTCCTTACAAGTAGCTTGTAAGTTTACGATGTGTTTTCAACAAGCCTGAAGGGATTCACTCTTGTGGTTTAACACTGCAACTCCCATGCAAACTACATGGAGCAATGAATCAAGCCAACAATCATCTCCAAATGCACACACCTACACTTTGTTACTAGAAAGTATCTGCAAGATACTTCCAGATAGATCACACAGAACTGCAGGAAAAAATTTTGCACAACACAGTCGAAAATGCCAGAAAAGCTGCTAAGTACACGAGAAGAGCCCTAGACACCTCACAATCCATCTCAATAACAACAATTAAAAAGCAAGCAACAGTAAGACACAAGCCCCACAAACACTGCCAACAATATTCACCCCCTTCCCTTTCTTTCCCTTTCCTCCTTTACTTCAAAGGAGAAAGAAACCAGAGCACAAACCAAAACCCAAAAGAGTGGCATAGCTTAGTCTCAGAAGCCAGCTGACTTATTTAAAGAGAGGTTTTTCCTTCCTAAAAACACAAGGATTTCTGGGGAGAAAGGCCACATGAGCTCACTTGCATTAAAATCACTCAGAAAAGTACAGCTCCTCCTTCACACAAATATTGACATGTGTTATGATAGGTATTTCCTACTGTGTTTCTGAATACAAAAGCCGTAATCCAAAAGTTACAATTATACAGAAAACCCCCACACTGACGTTCTTTCAAATAACACATCTGAATCATAAACTCAGAATTTAAAGATGGTATTCCTGGAGCAAGCGTGCTTTGCCTCTGGATTATTGTAAAATAAAGACTTGCTTTATGACAGCGAACTTCCTCATCACTACGATGAATTTCTTTTCTTTTAATTAGTACCATGTGGCTGATACCGGATTGTCCTATCGGAATGTCCTGCGCAGAAAGGGGCGCTGAGAGCCTTGATACGCACTCCAGTCACATCTAAATGCCCACGGCAACAGCATCAAACTGAGCAGTGGACAAGCCATCATTAATGGTATTCATTTGTTAACGTCCAAATCCTTTTGGGGGGATGAACATCAGCCCTTTTTAACGTGAACAAGCGTCTCCGAGCTCAGCAGAGGCTGCTGGTGCCTGGGGACATTACCCTCTCGTTAGCCTTGTGGAAGTTCGCGATCAGGGCTTCAATATTCTCACACAGAAGTGTGCAAAGCTCTGTCACAGATAACTCATCCAGGGGACGGTCTGGCTGTCTGGCCAGCACACGGCTGTGGGCCATACTCCAGTGTAAGTCAAGGAGGATGGGCAGCTGCTCCTGGAACACAAAGAAACATCAGTTGTTGTATCTGGGCGATGTTAAATCAAGAGAGATGCGTCATACGTGTGGTAGTAGGTGCCACGTGCAGCAGAAAACAAACCCTCAAAGCTCATTCTCAGAGCTTTACAAGCTTCCTCAATTCACTTCTAATAATGTCAGTCAAAATATTGCATAATATTACAGCAGAACAAAAAAACAGATTTCACAAAATGCATCTCATTAGACACAGTATGTAAATAAAGCATGGAAATAAATCCCCGTCCTGCAGGGGCCACAACCATGACCTGACACAGATAAAAATTTCCATGCTCTTATTGGATGCAATTCATTCACCCATGTTAACACTTCCAGGTGCATTCAAACTGTGCCCACTTCCAACATCTGCACAGCACACAGAAAATGGTCCAGCTGGCTTGGCAGCACAACAAACTCTCAATTCTTTAAAAAATTTGTTTTGCATGGATTGTATAGATATTTTTTTTTTTACTTTTCAGTAACAATAACAAGAATTTTGAGTACACCATGAAATACTGTTTCCAGTACCAGAACAGATCTTGATCATGAATGGGATTTTGTCCTGAATTCTTGTCACATATAACGTATATTTTACTAAGGAATACAAATCAAAAGGGAAAACTCTTACCACAGCAACAGCTAGCAAGCACTTAAGGTTTCTAGCAGAACATTTTCAGCTTGTAATTGCGTTTTGTAGTTATAAATGGCAACCATTACTGCCTGTAGTTAGGGCAGACAGTTGCTCTTATCTCTTTGTATTCCTTTTGTACCTGATGACATTACCTTTTCAGGATAACTAGGCCAGCAAATGTCTTTTAATGCATTAATGCTTGCATAGAAGAAGCTGTTATTCTCCCAGAAAGAAAAAACAAGATTATGATTTCATTTTTTTTTCATTTTATTAACTACAGATCTGCCTGGGCAGTGGCTAACACTAAGACAAAGTGTAGAATAACTCCATCAACTGAACAAAGACACCCACAAATCTGACGACCCTCTGACGCAGCTCTCTGCTCCTGTCAGCAGGGAACAGACCATATTTACCTTCCATACTCAGAGCTCTGAGAGAGAAAGAGGAGAAATTTCCAAGCCAGCACCAAAAACAAGTTTATATTGCTAAGAGTAGAAGTAGAGCAAATGTTACCACACAATGAGAGATCTTCTAGATATGCTAAGATCTTTCCTTTGTCCCTGCTGCTATGCAAAAAGATGGCAAAATTGTTATTCAAGGTGTAGTTGGATAAAGACAGTAGAAAGGTCGAAAGTGGTCATATAAGAGGAGAAATATTTCAAAAAATAATCCAGTGAAATCCATCCAATGTGCCAAATCCACAGCAAAACAAGCAAACAAACAAACAAAACAACAAAAAATTCCCTCTTCTTTGCCACCTTCAAACAAGCAAATTTCAAGCAATTTTTACAGTCAAATACTTGCACTAAAACCAAAAGGTTGCATGAAATAGAAATAAATGTTTCTACAACAGTAGCTAATGAAACTCGACAAAATTTTGGGTAGAAAGAACATTCTTCACAAGAAATCAAATCAAAATGCCTTTTTGATTTGGAATGCAAGTACAACTTACCCATACTTTTAAAAAAACTGTTTCCTGCAAACAATCCTTCAGTTAAACAGACAGGTATCTCTTAAAAACATTTTCAAATTAGCTTCTCCAAGGTGTTGGTTACATTTATTCGCATTTTAAATTTACAGAAAGGTAACATAATAACAAACAGGGTAAGAGAATGGCAGAGTTCTTCCCCAGCGCAGCACTGCAAACCCTCAGCACTTCAAATATTTTGACAGTATGCTTAAGAAAACCTGAACAACGCATGCGACAGGCTTTTTTCCTTACCAGTGGGCCTTCCTGCAGGCTGAAGCTCGTTCTGGCATCCACTAATCTTCCAGAGGTGTCTCCAATATTCTTCTTTTCCCTGTCCCCTCTCTCCCTTGCATATGCTGTCCTTGTAAACTGGAAAGTTTCCTCAATAAGACATTTTAAACAAAATTACTTTTGTCAAATGCACTATGTTCTTTTAAGGGATAATCAATGAATAGGGCAGATATCACATTAGCACATCATGCGGCTTCTGAAGTTGCTTGCCTTTTTTTGTTAAATGAAATGTAGACTCCTCCTACGAAAGACTTTTCAAATGCTTATGTTCTGTTACCAAGCTTCGTGTCATGAAATTCAATTCATGATTTGGATATGGCCTCAAAATTACATACAAAAACCAGGATTAATCATATTTGAATTAACACAATAGCTCTCTTCAGAGAGAATGGGTCACATCTTGCATCATCAACCCTGATTTCCAGTACAGTTCTTGCTCCTAAGGTCTCCACATGCCTGACTCTGTTCTGGCACGACTTAAAGCAGACCACCCAGAATTTTAATCAGTTCTTGTACTGTATCAATCAGGAAAACGGGTATATCAAGAGCCTGGCGTGACTAAACAGGCACTGGATGAGAAAACTACAAGGCCAAACAACAGTGTAAAGGAGACAGAAGAATCCAAAGAAGAATTTTAAAAGATTGCCTGAGTATTTAGGCATGGTATCAGGAAAGCCTGATTTTGAGCTCACTTAAAATTGATGTTTGCAAAGGATGACAAAGGTTTTTGCAATATAGCTCAGGTTCTAGGTATCTTACTAAAAACACCTCCATAACCATGAATATTCAATGAGTCATGAGGCCACAAACTTCCTTTCTTGGAGGAAAACCAGTTTCTTCTGTTCTCCATTACTCCTTGTGCAGAGTCAACATGAATACCTGTGTATACAGACCCATGCAGTCGTAGACTGATTGAGAGGTCACCCAAGTTCTGTTACCACAGACACAGCAGACTGTGCTGGGCAGGAAACGTATCCCAGGTGATTTCATCTGCTCTCACACATTTCAATATTTTTTTACCAATTAAAGCTTTCTACAACCATTCAAAAGTTGAAAACAAAGATTACCCACTATAAATGATGCACAACTTCTTGACAGGAGTCTTAGAGATTCACCTAGCTCCCTGAAGTGGCAAACAGTGTTTCCATAATAATGTGAGTGTATATAGAAAAGCCATCTTTTCTACACCTGCCAGGTATGTTTTCCCACACTCACCCCAACCACTACTGGAGGCTGGACCCTACCAAAACTATGATTTTCAAAATTTTTGCTTCCACAAATAATATGTAACAGGCCAGTTATTATCTGTACCTATCCACAATACCTGTGGTTACTGATATGGACCTGTTACTAAAGGACTGCCAGGTTCTGAACCTTTGGTTTGGTGCATTGCACTGGACTTTCTGCTGACTGAAAATTGTAGGGAATGAAAACTATGAGTTGTACTTCAGCTGCCTACTGCCATTTTACAATGGCTTTCAAAAGAAACTTACACAATTTTTTCTCTCCCTTGTGCATTTTCTGACTCTCTGGAATCTTTCTTGGTATTTGCTAGCACTGAAAGAGCTTCTGTGCTGCCACCTTTCTCTGCATTCAAAGCATCTTCAAGTTCTTGAATTCTTAACTACCAAGTGATAAGACAGCAGTTAAACGAAGTTAGGAAAGACTCTCAAGGTCTTTAATGCACACACTGTCCTGTTCTGCTTTTTACAGGTGAATATATTCTATTAATTCCATATAGAATTAGAAAGCATTGAACACATCTAAAAATGTAGTAATACATAGAGTTCAAAGCAGAGAGAAATAGATATGCTGACCAAAAGCACATTTTGTTGTCCTTTCATTGTGTTTGGATTTTCCTGTTTCCAATTATTTAGATTACTGAAAATTTCCAGGGGAATTCTATTTTTTAAGTAGACTCGTGAAAGGGTGAGATTAACAGTAAAAGCTACACTTGCACTCAGAACAAGGCTCATATGGAGCTTGTTCACGTACATAAACAAGGAAGAAAACCTTACCAGTTCTTCACTCATAAAAGAGAAATCTCTAACTTCAAGGAATGTTACCCTCCCACTTCCTTTGTATGTTGTAAAAGTAGAGAGGGAATCAAGAAAACTAAATCATCACTGCTAATTTAATCATCACTTCAGAAATCTAAGTGTCTATACTCAGAGCAGGTCATAAGAAAATAACTGACTGAAGAAGTGGCAATGCTTATTTATGTTCCTCAGAACACAAGAAAAAAAGATGAAATTCCTTTTTGTTTTCTCACTTCGTTGTTCAAAAATCCAGTGTGAAGGGTTTGTTAGTCAGCACAAGATCACTCAGCAATCATCACACAGGTTTTTCACACTTGTTTTTCAAAAGAAACCCCAACTGCTTTATGGGATCAAACCCTGTGTGATACAGTTCAATACTACAAGAATTTAATATTCAAGTACACATATTACATTTTATCACATATTCAAACTTCACTGGTAACTGCAGATGTCATAACTTTGAAGCTGAAATCTCTGACTAATTCCATTGGAAACTGCAGTCTCAGAATGCATTAATCTCTCACACCTAGAGAAGTTGGATGTATGAGCTGTATCTCCAAAACTGTCTAAGCGCTCATTCCAAAGATACGGCACAGGACATTTTAACAGCCTAACTATTGTGAAACATTTCCTTTCCCCTCACTGTTTCAATGCTACTTTGAATTCTCAAACATAAGAATGTGATATTTTATTCTAATATTTATTCTAATAACTTGAAGTTACATTAAAAAAAATTTTTTTTCTATTACCTTTTATCATTTTGAAACTCATTGCAAAAACTCTACTCGGTGGTTTCACTCAAACAAGGAAGTCTTAGCATTTTGGAAGATTGTACCTTTACAAGTTCATCTTCTGTTTTACTGCAAACTTCTACCAAATATTCAATAAAAAGTTACCTGCATGATTTCTGTAGTGTATTTACACTGCAAATGCGCTACTCCTGCTGCTTCAGCGTTTTCCTCCAGCTTCTTTGTTTTCACTGTAGCTGCCTAAAAGTACATTTTAAAAATACTGAAGTCCAGAAAGATGATAACACCACACAAAGACAACTTTATGTGTTCAATTGATTAGGGCTCCATAAACCAGCCTGTGGTATCTGAACTGCAAAAACTCATACCAATAAATAAATAAAAATAAATAATAAATAAATAAAACCAAGAATTACATATCCAGAATACTAAAATAACATTCTCTGTTTAGTTAAAGAAATTGATGCAGGATTATGTTCTTGCTGCATTTTTTATTGTCACAGATACCTATCTCCAGAAAACGGCCTGGACACGGATTTTCATCTGAAAAAATGCTTTTAGCAAAAGCAGTAACTACAGAACTGCTGTAATAGAAATTCGCATGCAATTTTAACTACACTGTTTGCTATCAAAAATATCTTTTCACTTTGACTGATGACTGAATTGAAAAGAACAATACACCCCAAAATGACTCCTGCCTTCAAGTGATGCAACAAAGGTCAAGAAAAATTCGTTAGTATTAAAAGTCATTTAAGACAGACACACTTCAGGTTAAATAGATGGAAGTGAGTCATTGATTTTGGACAAGTAAAGCAAAGTAACAAGTATGTGAGACTGAATCTTGACTCTAAGCACTTCAGTGAGGGAAACAGTAACAGCAAAATAAATACATAAATAAAAATTTTAAAAGCTGTTGGCAATAAATTCAAACTCCGTATAATCTCATACATTCACAAAAGAAAAGAACTGAGAAACAGAGATCCATGGAAAGCCTATTAAAGAGAAAGTCAGCGACAGCACAGAACTTACCAAACCTACTCCGCAGTATCAGCCAAAAGACTCCTCCCACAAGGTTTATCTGCTTAACATAGTTAATTAAAAGAAATATATCCAAATCCTGCACAAATACTCCCCCTATACCTCCACATTGCTAAGAGTATTTTCCCAGTGGCATAAAACTTTTCCCATCTGCTCTTCAAACACCAGTCTCAAGTCGGGCTCACAGCATTCACCTGTGAATCCACCTGTCCTGCGAAACAGACGCTCTACATTTTGTTACTCAAACACAAGGCACTCATAGCCTAAATCGGAGGTTCCATCCCTCAAAAACGAAACTGCTCAAGGTGCCAGTGCTTGCGGAGACTCTCAGCAGCGGGCAGAAAGCTTTACCTCCAGTTCCCTCATGAGCCTCTCCTGCTGTTTAGCTTTGAAATCCACATAGTTGGCCTGGAGCCTCAGCATCTCGCTGCAGCCGTTGTGCTCTATCTCCATATCTCTCAATATCCTGTGCGTGTTTTCCAGGGCAGCATTCGTTTCCTAAAGATACATAGGTAAATTAACAAATAAATACATCAAGAGGTACTTTTTCTAAGATAAGGTACTGCAGTAGATAGTTCAACAGAGCAGTGGAGACCGCATCACTAGAGGTTGTTAAAATCCTAAAATCTAAGATGCCAGCACATGTCAACAGAAGTGTTTACCCAACAGCAAACATGCTTTTCATTCACCACCAAGTAATCTGTGTTGGCCCAAAGATCACTGTGAGCATGACCTTCTGTGGTAACACTAAAATCAGAGCCAGATCTCCCCTGGAAATCTTTCCCTGGAAGAATACAGCCCTTCCAATCTATTCTCTCTCCCAGCTCAGTGGCAATGATAGAAACAGGGTGCATTTGGTGAAATGATGCATACGGACAAAAGTTCTATTTTGTTCTGATTTTTAATTGCTAGAACTTCAAATCAGATGTTTTCAGAAACAGTTACTCCCACAGACTAAATAATTTTAATTTCGGCTTTTCTGACAAGGATTTTCTTCCATCTAGAAACTGAATTACTTGAAAAATTATGACATATGAAGTTCTCAGTAGAATAAAATAGCTAAGCTGGTCCCCACTTCCATTTCTGCATACAGAAATTGAACTATGCTACAGATTGGGAGAATTACTGACATTACTGGACTCTGCAGCTCTATGGAGTCACTGCTACAAAATCCCCATAGCCCATATGAATTTGGACTAAATTTAAGCTAATCCTCTATCTTTGCATGTACACCAAGACAGGTTTCTTCCCTTCAGAATGCAAACAAATAAAAAAATACATTTTAAAATTGAAACAAAATTAACCATTTCTACAGAAATAATAATACCTGGAAAGATACAGAAATACTGAATTTCTGAATGTGAAACTAGTAGGGGAAAAAAAGGCTAGCTCAAACCCTTCTTTTCCACATACTAGTGTCATAGCACATGTTAGTTGTATAAAAAGAAAAACAAAGGTGACATGAAGAAGCCAGACATGAGCAATGAAAAGCTAGAAACATTTGAAAAGATGAAAGAAAAAAGCAGTATGATGAAACTCCTGGGGGAAAAAAAAAAGTCATCGGAAATAGTGTAAACAAACAGGACTAGATTTATTTTTTTCCCCCTGAAATGTAAAAGGAAGAACTTCTGGACATACTGATAAGCAGGATGTGGAGAGAGACGCCTCAATTACAACTCTGTACACACTGAGGGAAGGAATAACAGAAGGTAAGGAGCAAGAGACAAAAAGGGGTTGATAGTCTTAGCAGGTTATGTTTAATTCACATGAGACAGCAAGGGTTTTGTAAACTCTTGTAAGCTTACAACAGCAGATGAGGAAGAAACGGGAAAAAGAAGAGACTTCCAAAAAACACAGTAACTGGTATTAAGTCTCTGCTTGTTTTAACGACTTGGGACCGATGTAGCCTCGGGTCCACAATTTTTTTTTTTTTTTTTTAATAATTACCTTGAAGTTCCACAAGTTTGGTTTTTAGTTCACATAGCTCGTCCTCTACAGAATACATTTGTACACAAGCCGCTTTTTTAGTGACTGATATTTCTCTTTGCAGAGCTTGACGAAGAACCTCTCCTCTCTCAAGTTCCAAACGTAATTTCATGATCTCTTTTTCATAGCGAGACATCTAGAAAATAAATGTTTCAGAAATTGCATTCACAGCTGCCATCTTATCCCATCTGAATTTGAAATAGTCTTGAAACTGCACATTTATGCATTTTTAGATACTTTTATGGTTTTTTATGCAAACTGATCCTATTCCTAGATTAATTTCATGTACCTATCCCTCTATTTCATGTACACATCCCTCTGTTTTTCCAAACATACTCTGCCTTCAGAAAACAAAAGTTATAATATTGTCCTCTTCCTGGTCCTTAGAGGAAAAAATACAGCAACAGAAACATTATATTCCATAGGCAATTTTTCTAGTAACTATATTTAACACCAAGAAAAACAGCCATGTTGGGATACTAGACTATCAGACACCTAGTAACTCACTGTGTAAACACAATGATGTTCAGCAGTCAGGCAGAATGCTATTAAACACAACAAACAAAACAAAGAAAATGCTTCAAAAAGGGATCTTATCCGGAGTAAGAAAGACAGTCTAGTCACTGCTGCCAGAAACTGAATCCAGGAAGTCACATTCAAGCCATTTGAACACCAGAAGGTGGAAAGTAAAAAACATGCATTTCTTCAGAGCACCTACAAAGAAGCAGCATCCTTATCAACAGGAGCTCCTTCATGGGAAATAATTTATCCCCATTACAAATGTTTTCCCTGATGCTCTTGTGGCAAACTAATACCTAAAAGAAGCAGCAGTGGGAAAATACTTCACTGAAATTTTCTTTAGTTTGAATTATTATTACTGCTCTAGGTAACAATTCTGCTCTCAGCAGTTTGTTAGGGGCAGCTGGTGTGGGTGCTCCTTCCTCTGGTTTTGGTTAAATACAGCCAATAAACCAAGTTTGTTGTTCTGCATCCATTTGTTTGGAGACTCCTGCTTCTTCCTCGGTGACTTGCTCTTGTCATGCTCCCATTGCTCCATCATCTTGTTGGTGGAATGATTCTATAAAATGGAGCCCTGGAATTACCAGGATTAAAACACGCAAACAAACAAACCTTGTCTTACACTGAGAATTCGAAAGCTGAGGGTGCAAATTATTCCTCTGTGTGACTTTGCTGTTGTGTAGTGCTCAAGTTTCTTACACACACTTTCAACTATTGTCAATGACAGTAAAAGACATATCGGTTCCTATGGACAGGTATGAGAGGTCTGGACAATGCTACTTCTTGATTATTTTCCAGCTAGTGACTGTGATTTTGATCCAGCTGGTGAAAGGATTAAGGACCAAAGACTACATTTAAGGAAACAAATTACATTTGTTCCAAGGGCAAAATAAAGCAAACAAGAAAAAAAATGCCCGTACTTCACGATTGCGTTGATTGATTAATTCTACGTTTTGTTTCTCAGCCTGGCGGAGCTTTCGCGTCAAATCTGCAACAGTGTCCATTTCTGATGGATTTCTGTTCTGAGGTAACTGTAACTCTTGTATATCATTATCTGAGCTGAAAAATACGAACTTTTTCAAAAAACATGATACTCCTTTCAAGTTTTAATGCTTCTTTACTTCAATTACCTAGTCATGGGCCCAGAGATTTAAACATTCACATCAGTAAAAGTACTTTGTGCAGTTTTCATCTTACTATTGCTCTTTGAAGAAAGGATTACATCGAATTGCTTATTGTACAAGGGGTGAGAGACGTAGCATCAGGAACTTAAAAGAGAGATGCACTTTGGATTAACAAAGTTGATTTAAGCCTAGCACATTGTATTGGTTTGGCACGGCCTGGGTTTTGGTAGCCAGGGGGCCACAGAGGTGGCTCCTGTGAGAAGCTACCGGAAGCTTCTACCACGGCCAGCAGAGCCAATCCCTGATGGCTCCAAAGATGAACATGTTGTTGGCCAAAACTGGGCCAATGAGAGAGGCTGGTAAAACCTCTGCGATAATATATTTAAGGAGAAAATCAAAACAAAGGGCACACAATTTTTCTTCTAGTCAGAGAAGAGGGGGAGGTGAGAACATGTGAGAGAGACAACACGGAGGCACCAGGATCAGTGGAGAAGGAGGGGCAGGAGCTGGAGCTGAGGTTCCTCTGCAGGCCGTGGTGATGGCCGTGGTGATGGCCATGGGGATGGCCGTGGTGAAGCAGCTGTGCCCCTGCAGCCCATGGGGATCCAAAGGGGATGCAGAGGAGGCTTAAAAATTTCCAGAAGGCTTAAAAACGTCATTCCAATCATGTAAGCTCAAATAACTGGCAAGCTTTTTGTCTCCACAGGAGGTCTCATTTTTTAACATGGGTTACCATCTCAAAACCATCTCCGTCATGAAACAAATGCAGAGATGTGGAAAAAACCTCTCTTTCACACAGTTTGTCTTCAGAGATACATACATTAAACTACAGACACACAACTGATCACAAACACAACACTAGTTAAAGGTTTAGTCCTCTAAACTACCCTGTTTTATCTTAATTTCCACTACTATTGCAGTTAAAACAAAATCTACTTGGCAATTAGCAGAATCAGCCCTTGAGTAGCACAAGCAATAATAAAAGAGTCAAAACCAAGCTTCTATATATAAAGTGAGAAATTTATATACGGAATATATAAATTTATATCTATACATACACTTATAAATAAGTAGATAAAACACATCTTTATTAACTAACTTAATAACTTTAAGAGAAATTATAAAAATTTCAAACTAGACAACTTTTAAGTTATTTCAGTACTTGAAAATCAGTGTTCACCTTATTGGATATATGTTGGTTTTCGCATTATTGTAAGCATGTCAGACTGCAATAATTATTTTCTCTGCACAAAAGTGCAAGAGTTCATGGGCAATAAATGTGAAATATACTGTAAAAAGAAACATGCTTACATTAAGCACTAAAATGGTATCCTATAATACAGAACTGTAAGTACTAAAATACGTTACCTTTGTCTACATGAAGTATTTTTTGTAGAAATGACACCATACCGGCATTTAAGTAACAGATTTTGCTACATAAACAATGACCACTTTACACCTAGATTTGTGCACAGGTACAATTAACATTTTTCAGGACCAAAAATTTACCTGATGACTTATGTTTTCTCACACAGTTTTTTTGACTGGCAAAAAAGACACAAATGCCATCAACAAGGGGATCAGTAACTTTGTTTAAATCTTCCCTTTAAAAGCATTACTGCTGTTAAAGGATGAAATTTCAGTTTTTTAGCTGCAGACTATAAATATTTTATAATTGAACAAATGCTAAGTATATTCCCATTTAAAAAGAAGACAGACTTCATCTGTGAGATCAGAACAGCTGTATGTCATCAGAAATTGTCCCACAAGGTGCCATGTTTTTAACACATTTTATATATTTAATAAGTGTAGGAGATGAGAATCTTTAAAACCTGCATGCACTGCAAGGAAACCACAAGCTCAAGATTAACTTTCAGTACTTACTGCCAGAGCAACCAACTGACTCAAAGGGCAAGAGATCAGCAGCAATTAAAATCACTTTATTTAATGCAACTCAGCTGCTGCAATAAGAAGATTTGGAAATAAGTAAAACCTGAACAGCCAGAGCATCTATAAGCTGAATAAAATCTAGGTTGTGGACACCATGTAATAAAGTTTGAGAGATCTTTGCTTCTCCTGGTCTGGGGAAAAGACAGAAGAAAGAAGGGCAAATAATTTTATTCAGAGATGATGAATGAAGTATCAATCTTAGCTGAAGACAGCTAAAAGCCAGAAGCACCAATGGGGGAAAAACAGAACCCAAACTGAAAACTGGGTAAGACCTGGTCATGGAAAAAAGGCTCATGGAAAGGATAAACGTTTAATTAGGCTGTGGGCAGCAGGGGAGTCATTTGACTTCTTTAAACCTGGTGAGACTTAATATTTTTGCATGGAGACCACATGGAATGAAAGCAAGAGAATAATCACTTTTTGTAAAGTAAATAGGAAACACCTTTAAGTCTTTAATTAAATTACACTGGTTTGTATGGCAGTCAGAGTTAAAGAAATCTGTTTCTTTCAGCTCTCCTATTAAATATCCACCAACAAAAAAATCATAATGGAAACATCTACACATTAAAGCTTACTCAGAGGAAAAACTCAGTATACAATTAACTATTCTGCTTAACTGAACCTCAGTGTGTGTGTGTGTGTGTGTGTGTGTATGTGTGGGGAAGAAATTAAAAAAACCACCAAAACCATACCATGCACAAATTGTATGACACCATATGCATTAGCAAATTAAGGATGCTATTGAAATGAAAAACTAGAGTATTAGAGCATTAAAACAGAGAACATAATATTAGGTACTGGCAAAAAAAAAAACATTAGACACCTTTTTGAAATAGCATTTTATGCACAGCTTCTGAACTCACAATGCAATTGGTGGAAACTTAAAAATATATATCAGAAAACCCTAATTTTTCTTAGTATAGAACCAAAAAACCCCAAACCAACAAAAACAAACAAACAAACAGAAAAAACCCCAGCCAAGCAGTGACAGAACTGATGGACTACTACTACGTTAACCACTTCATTTTGGTTGTCTACTTCAACATTTTCAAATAAAATAGAAACTAGCCTTAAGAATTCTTGTTTCTGTGATACTTTCTTTAATTGTCACAGCATAGCCAACACATGCAATACTTTATGAAAGCTCCCTATTTCCACTTGTAGGAGATTCTTCCTTCCATCTTCATATAACAAACAGAAGTGCTACGACCATAAAGCTCTCAGAAGATTCAAAGACAGAACCACACAAAGTCCTGGAAAGTTTCAAAGCATGCATACCTTGCAGTCTAACAGAATTCAGAGAATGTTTTCTACTTCCATTTTCATATATTACTAGTTCATCGATCCTTGGTTTTGAACTCAAAGATGTTTTTTACCAACTACAGCTTTCATCTAAGACACCATTTTTAGCAGGACTTTAAGAATCTTCAAAAAAGCATGTAAGCAGGTGAAAATAGCTCAAGTTCTACGTTGCAGAAGGTATTTTGTAGCTCAGAACCTAAATTCTCAGTGTTCACAGGTCAGCTGGTTACAGTCAACATTGACCACTGCAGAAAACCAGCTTTTAACTAGCTTCAGTTCCACAGCTGGCAGAAAATGCAGGGTAATTTTGCAACAGAGAGAAAATTTCTTTCACTTTCTACCTAGCAGGGTAATTTTGCTAAACTTCTGCAGCTGAAGGAGCAGACTGCAGTCTGATTTTCTAACCAAAGTCCATGTTTGTGGAATTTTGCTGTTCCTATAGAACTGGCAGTTTTGTACAGACTAAAGAGACAAATAGTTTGGCCCAAAGGGCAAATCCATATCAGGTTATAAAACACAGGGGTCATGGGGAAGACGTAAAGCCAACTTCTACCTCCGAAGTTAATGTGGAAAACCCTCTTGTGCCTGCTGGGCAGTGTTCCTACATGCTGGCAGAAGCTCTCTCTGCCTCCTAGCGACTCTGTGACAGCTTGCATGTATCACACTGTGTCTGGTTCTTCCTCAGCCTGAATTGCATCATTTCAGGCATCTAGAAAATAAATAAGCCACAAAAGCAGGATCTAAACTACTAGACTTAAAAATCCAGAACTGGATCTCACTGATTAGCTTCCCAGGAAGAGACGTTGTCCAAAGTGGATGAACTCATGGTGCCCAAAATGCAGGTTCTTAAGTCTATAAACTGTGGAGAATGAGTATCATAGTTAACCATATAAACTTTTACTTGATGAAGCTTCAAAGATTAGTCTTTTCTTTATCATAAAATCATTAAAGCCTCTAGCAAAGACATGCTCTAGTTTATTTGTCAACCTACTAAAATAATAGGTTTTTTAATCACTCATGAGCACTTACACAACAGTGTTACTACCATGTCATGTGAGGAATTACCACAACTGCAGTTTGACATCAGCTTTAGAAAACAGAAGTGTACTGCTAGTCCTCTAAGCCTGAATATTGCAAAGAAATAAATATATATAGAAGAATATCCACTGTCGAAGTTTTCAGAACATCAATAAAAAAATGTTATGTTTGCGTAGATTGAGCTGCATTGTCCTAAACAGATTACAAAGTCCACCTCTCTTCAAAACAATTCTAAGGGAGATAAATGCAGGTACTGTGATTTATCCAAGGTTGGTTGTCTAATAGAAGACTTGCTGTGATAAAGGCTGCTAAGTCTTTCACAAATTGCACAGAATTTTTGCATTAAGATGTAACCCTGAGAACCAAGAAACAAGGTTTTCATAACACCATAACATTTTCATAACACCAACTTACACCAAAATCTCATAATGAACAGCAAAACACCAAAAAACCTTATGTTTCATAACAGAATCAAAATGTTTTCTGTCACATCCACATCATTCTGAAGTTTTAAAACTTCTCTAAATTACTCTGAAGTCACATAGAGGAAAAGAAGAAACCGAATCTGTGGAGTGTCACCTGAGAATGCTAATGATTTTGAATATGCAATATGCCTCTGTTAAAATACGTACCAATAGTTTACTAGCGCACAAAAGGATAAATTTAAAAAGCATGCTATTTCACGTAGGAAAAAAAATTGCAGTGCCGTGGAGTGGCTTGTGGGAGCTCCATAACTGAACAAATTCAACATAGTTAAACAAATTAAACCTAATTAAACATAACAGTCGAGGATGCTTTTGCTTGAGGAATTATGTTTGATGTGTCATTAAAAACTTGTGTCAGATTCTACCTGCAAATGTCTGAATACATGACGAATACTTCAGAATAGGCCACTGATTTAGAAATGGATATGAGGAAGAAATTCTCCCCAGTAAGGGTGGGGAGGCCCTGGCACAGGGCAGCCCTGTGAAGCTGTGGCTGCCCCTGCATCCCTGGAAGTGTCCAAGGCCAGGCTGGACAGGGCTTGGAGCACCCTCGGATAGTGGAAGTGTCCCTGCCCTTGGCAGGGGGTGGAACAAGACGGTATCCGAAAGTCCCACGCTATCTGAAGGTGACAGAGACCAGTCAAGAATAAATCTAACCGTGATCTGAAGACGCACTAATTTAAAAGAGGCAGAGCCTGGAGCAAGTAGCAAATCCGCAGTGGGACTATAGAAACTCACCGGACAGGCCGCCGCCGGAGTCGGGAGCTCTCCCGATGGCTTTCCGGCTCCAGCAGGACGGCCCGGCACCATCGGAAAGCAGCGGCTCCCGGGACCGCAGGAATTTGTCTCCCGGGCCCCGCTGGGACTCGGCCGCTCGCGGGACTAAGGCGGAGTCCCAGGCGGGTGCCCGGGAATTCCGCGGCTGCCGGGGACGTGCACGGTGATGCCGCAATGCCCCGAGCCGAGCGAGGGGCTCCGCCGGGCTCCCGCCGCCCTCTCCCGCCGTCCCAGCCGTGCTTTAAGGCATCCGGGCTTCGGACAGTAAAATAAAAGTGCAGGAGTTAAAACGACCCCCTGACACGAAAGCCAGAGTGAGATGTGGGTGTCCTCAGGGCAGCACAGCCTTCACCCAGGTTTTAGAGAGGAGCAAACAGGTAGAAAGATACGAAAGTCTACGGACAAAATTCAAAGCAGGCGGCTCTCTGGCGCACAGGAGCATATCTCCGTAGATGAGGGAGAGCAGGTTACCACTCCCCTTGCGTCTGCCTTGCTGCGCAAAGGGAAAGGTTATTGTGAAACCTCTCAAGTCGAGAGATTCCGAGCCCCAGCTGTGAGCATATATGGCAAACAACAACTGAAAAAATCCACCCTACCGTAACTTCGAAAAGCGCTTTCTCCTCTGAGCACTGGTGTACTTCCTGTAGCTCCGTTTTTAAATTTCCTTTTAAAGTCTCTCTGTCTGCACTCTTAGCGTGCAGATGCTTTAACTCTTTGTTGGCACCAACCAGGGTGTCCTAAGCACACATCCATCAGGATGGCCGGGATATATCCTTCAAGACTGAAGGTTTGAACTGCAAGAGACAAAAACTCCCTAACATTTGACACCCTCTGCGATAAGTCTCAAAACTTCATCTCTCCTTTGTGACCTGATCTCTATAAATGGCTTTTGGCCGTGGTTTTGCTAATTCTGCATCACGTAGTTATCTTAAATATATTGTGCCAGATGAAATAAGAGGGGGTGTTGTTTCATTTTTTCATTATTATTTCCAAGAGATTGTAATGCACAAGGTTGTGATTTTAAAACAAATAAAAGTAGAGAGTAAGACAATAAACTAACTCCATGGACAAATCACAGAAAAGTGAAGTTTAAATCTGGATATATGAACTAAAGATTGAGTTAGAGAATATAGAAATTTTCCCAGTTGCTTCTCTTTCCTTTTGTGAAGAGAACTGTCAGGTCCAGTCCCCAGCCAGATGCTCTCTGTGTGCCTTCTTTTAGAGATTCATGTAAGACTTGGCTTTTATCTCCTTCTTCACTGGAGTGCAGTTCTAGTTTTTTATTTTACTCCTGTAGCTGTTGCTCCTGTTCATTCAAAAGTGATTGTGCCTGCTGCTTCCAATGTAATGCATTATTAATCCTCCTACACTGTCAAACCTTTCACGAGTGATTAATTTTTGCTGAAGCATAATTAATTGCTCTCACAGGCTCTGGGCTTTGTCAGCTTCTTTTTTTCATCTCACTGAAACTCCATTTGAATTCTGCAAGCTGTAGGTGCAGTGAGTAGTGTTCCATCTGTGCTACATGAAGCCTTCCTGTAAATTCAAATATTGGCTTCTGCAAGGATGCTTTGTTCTTCACACTTGTGTGACAGTCTGTCACACAATCCACAGTCCAGACGAGGAGCCATTCTCCAGACAAGTGATGCACTTGCTGTAGATTAGTGGAACTGTTCCCATTATTACATTCATCTTGTCCATAATCTCTGAAAAGGAGTTTCTGGCTGCACCTACTTGTAAGCATCCACAAAGCCAGGACTTTGGTTGGTTAACAACATTCTGCAATTCAGTCATGGAACTGATGATTGCAGCACGGAAATTAACCAGGAAACCAGCTGAGTGCTTCAAAGCAGTCAATTTCTTCCTCTTCACAAACTGGAAGATTATGCTTGTGTTTGGATTCTCCTACACACGCTCGAAATCCAGTGCCTCCTTTTAAGCCATTTGTCACGGTGAAAAGGGAACAAGAAGACTGGGCTAAATCTTCAAGCCTGTCAGCTGCCAAAACTGCAGTCACATCTCCTCGGAACACATAAATCAGGCCTTCGGTTATTCTTTGCCTCGGCCTTGCTTTGTCCTCATTTTTTTCCACATCAGCAGGGGGAGCATGAAGGAGGCTCCTGATCTTCTGTTTCACTAATTCGTGGATGTTCACCTGGTCCTGGAGAGGGTCCCTTTGGGATGACACAGCACACGGCTGTAGAGAGGACGCAGCCATGACACACTCCTGTCTGCCTCTTCCTATTCATTACATTTTCTAAATCCTTTTTTAAATTGCCTGCTAATGTCCTGGAGATCGCCCCAGTTTCATCAAGAAGAACAATTAGAAGCTTATGGAAGTTTTCTATACATGGAGTGAAGTAAAAAATGCCACTACTAAGCACAGGTGCAAACAAGGAAGACTGAAATCAAGAGCAAATGGACAGCCACTGCTGCATACAAAATATGTGAGACCATGTTTTGTATGTGCAGCAAGACCCAGCTACTGAGGATTTGGAAGTCAGCAGATCTGTTTGTGGCAGCTCACCATTTCTCTGGAGCCTGGCAAGCACATGCCCTGACTATCACACGGAGTATATCCTTCAGAAAGAAAACATGCCAGAAAAAATCATCTTCTTCCAGTGGCCACTCTGAATTTTGCAGGAATAATAATGATTTGTCTTGTTCTGAGCCAGTTAGCTGGTGGGAAGAGAAATCCTCATGAAAGCAAGGTAGTTATAAATTGGACAAATTACAGCTGATCGTAGGGAGCTGGGTTTTGAAGCGTTCAGCAGTTTATTCTCCATCCATCAGATCCTGAGGCAAAACCACAGTGCAAAATTACAGACAGGAGGAGAATTGGGACAGAGAGGTTGGAGATTTTGGGGTTGTTACACCAAGCAGAAAATGCTGGACAGGGTTCAGCCTTAAATCCTGCTGCTGGGAGCACAACCTCTTTCTTAATAACCCTGTTATTCTCTGGGGATTAAGCCTCTGTTGCAACCGAAGACTTTAGAGACATTTAACCCTGCCTTCAATCTCCCTGTGGCTTGGGGTTACTTTATGATGTGTATCCCGTATCGCTGCCCTATGCCCAGAAATTAATTCTTGTGCTTTTCTATGCCTTTAAACTGAGCCTGAGAAGGGGGAGGAAAACCTGAGCAAAACTTTCTCAAAGCAGTTTGCAGCTTGTTCAAGGTCACACAGAGATAGACACATTTTTTCAGCTGCGGCAGGAGACCGAGGCAGCACCCGGCTTGCTGCTTCCCAGTCAGCTTTTGGCCAGTTGTTCAGTTTCTTTTTCTCCAGAGAGAGACTGAGAGTTGGACTTTTTTTTCTTCCCTGGAATTTCGGATTTTCTCCCTTTTCTGCTGTACTGCTTCAATATCAGAACACATTGGGAAGACTTTCCACCGAGCACAGAGGGCCTGGCCCTGGGCCAAGCCCCAGCTCCAAGGAGACCAAAGGGAGGACTCCAACACTTTCCCAGGTTTTTCTTCCACAGTGAGAGATTTTATTATTTAGCATGATTATCCTTTTCCCGTGTGTTTGTTAAATAAATAGTTTTTATCTCTTTCACTTTCCTTCGAGGAAATTTTTTTTCCCCGAATGTGGTGGGGGAGGGATGGTTGTGACCTGCCTTCTCTCAGACGATATATTTCTAAATTTGGCCAAACCAGCACACCCTGGTGCATGTGGGGAAAGGAGCTGTTTTCCTTGTTAAAAAACACGCCCTGCCTGCAAGCCTGCTGTCATCTCTGTCACAGGTGCTGGTACAGGAGAAGATGACTTTGGGTTTGGTCTCATCAGCCAGATTTTCAGCTGCAGAAAGGCAGCTTAAACATCACTGACTACTACTGAAATTCAAGAAGCTTTTTTTTTAAGGTGTAAGCACACGGTGTAAATTTTTTGTTAGAAAATAATTAATCTCTCTCTGATTTGAGGTATGCATCTCCTGTAGGGTAAAACTACAGCTCTAAGAAACGTGAGTATTTCTATAACACAATCTTCCGCTTTCTTGCCTTCCTTGTCCAGAGTCCCACCCTTTTGGGGAAGATGGAACAGGAAAACCTTGGAAATATGATTGCCTGACAAAAGATTTTGGGAATATGAAAACTACAGGCAACATCGAAATGAAAGCCACTTTTGAAATACCAGGTCTTAGTTACTGAACAACTAGAAAACAATGGTATGGCCACTGAAGTAATCCCCTCTTGATGAAACAATACCCTCTGCTTGCAAACAGGTCCAAGGGTCAGAGCAGACCCTACTAGCTCAGCAGAAGGGGTCCAAAGAGTAGTTTTTAGAAGTTAAGATGTAACACTCTATGGTAATATAAGGACTCTTATAGGCTGTATGTAAATGCTATAGGATTTGTATCTTGTATTAGATTGGTTAGTGACAATTAGAATATTCAGTACAGAAGATGATTTATTGTATTGTAACCAGGACTTCAGACATTCT
>NW_024581049.1:0-2152 GCF_017639235.1 Corvus kubaryi
TTTTTTTTAAATTTAAGGTAGATTGCCCTGACACCTTCTGAGGGAGGATGGATTGACAGCTGAATGGATTTTAGTAGAGGAAACAGCTTTAAAAAGCCAGAAAAAATCTGTTTATGGCCCCATGAAAAAGAAAGTTGGTTTGAGCTGAAAACCTAAGGAGACTTTAGGCTCTGTAAAGTCCTGAATTAATGAGAGTTTCTGTTCTATTCCTAATTTTCAAAGCTTTTGCTTTTAAAGACAAAGTCCATATTAATGTTTTGTTCCAGCCATTACCTGGCCTTGAAATCTGGGACCTCAGCCGTGCTGTTCCCTAATCCCAGGGATTACCCAGCCCTTCTTTCCCTTGCATCCTAAATACCACACAAAAAAAGGGCCGAAGGGCTCATTTCAATTTTCTCTGCAGTGGTTTTATCTCAAAACTTCCTTGAGTGTTTCTCCATTTCTCTTTGAATCTGGGGGCGAGGGGAGCAGCTCCTTTGGAGCTGTGATTTTCCCAGATTTCCCAGGCTTTACGGGAAGGGGAGGAACCCAAGGTCGTTTCCCTCAATCAGGAATTTTGCTGTGGGAATTCAGCTGCTCTCCAGGCAGTTCTTCTGTCAAACCATTAATCAGCTCGGAAAAGTTGATTAATCTACATAGGGGCTGTGGAGAGAAGGATACAAAGGAACTTTTCCATCATTTTGGGGCTTGAAGAGGGACTGAATTTCCCTCAAAGCTGGGAAGGGCCTGAGGACGATAAAGCAAAGGAGCAGCTTCATCTCTCCCTGGCAGAGAGCTCTGGGCTCCATTATGGATACAAATCAATCCCAGCAGGATTTCAAAGGGTTTCTTTAGGATGTCAGGTCCCTCTTTATCAGATCCCTGCTGGGATTCAGGGCCTGCCTGGTCACGGGGTGCTTTGATAAGGGCTGGATTTAAATCCCAGATCTGAGAGCAGACATGAAAGTTCCCTGGGTTTCTAAGGGTTGAAAAGCTCGAGCTGGATTCGCTGCAGAGCTGAAAAATCAGGAAAAGAGAGAGCAAGGAGTGGCCAGCAGGCTCAGGCTCCTGATCACGCCCCTGGGACCCATGGGATCCATAGGATCCGTGGCCTCTGGCACGCTGCTCCAGCACCCTGCAGGGTGACTGACAGCCGGGCAGGGGAAGGAGCCACCAGCAGCTCTGCGATGTGCACCATCATTCACCTTGCACGTGGCCTAAACAGCCACCAAGCACCGATGGACTGACTGAGCCGAAAATATCGGCGAGATCTCAGTTTGCACTCCAAATTCCCTGCAGCCTGTTCCCTTCCTGATCCATCCCTTGAAGCAGCAAGAGTGGAATTCCTCCCGTGGTTGCGCTTTCCCTCCTGTTTTCCACTCAACAAGAAAAAGCAGCCATGTGAACAGGAGTAAAAGCCCCAAACCCACAAAAAAGCACATTCTCAGCATCACTAATCCCTGCCAAATTGCCAGGAACCTTCCAAAACTACATCCAAGCTTGGAAACAGGGATCCAGTTGTTTGTTTAAGCAGCTATTGATCCAGTCTCTTCCAGCTAATTAAACTATTCACTATTTAAACTCATTAAACTGCTCCTGGCAGCCAGAGGCAAAGAAGAAATCGTGTCTAGATTAAATGGTGATGGTGAATGTGCCCATCCCAGTCCTTGGAGAGGTTGGAATTGCATCCCTGTTCCTCTGCTCTCTTTTCCTTCCTTTTTCCTGCAGTGATTCCCACCCGGATTCCTCAGCTCCAGCTCTCTGAGCAGCCTCACGGGGAGCATTTCATCCCCTTGGAGCCAACTCCATTTGTTGCATCCTTCATGCCTCAACCACCCCTAAAAGCAGGGAAGTGCTGATGGGCAGTGCAGCTGGTGCCACTCGGGAATGTTTCCAGTGGAACAGGGAGGGAATTCTGAGAAGCTTCCACCCACTGCACGTTATTGCTGGATAAAAGGTGAGGCAGCAAAGGATCAACAAAGGGAGATTTCAGCAAGACAAAGTCCAGACAAAGAGGCTGCAAGTGTGGCTGGGGCTGCTAAACTGGGAAAACTGCAAGGTCAGGCTGTGGGAACATGGATTATACTGAGGTCTGGAACTGGTGTTGGGAAGAGAGGGAGAAGAACGAGAAGGAGAAGGAGAAGGAGAAGGAGAAGGAGAAGGAGAAGGAGAA
>NW_024581049.1:2162-57000 GCF_017639235.1 Corvus kubaryi
GAGAAGGAGAAGGAGAAGGAGAAGGAGAAGGAGAAGGAGAAGGAGAAGGAGAAGAGAAGGAGAAGGAGAAGGAGAAGGAGAAGGAGAAGGAGAAGGAGAAGGAGAAGGAGAAGGAGAAGGAGAGAAAGGGCCCAAAGTAACTGCACAGCGAATTTCCTTACCATGAGCCAGGCTCATTCCCTGAGCTGACCAATATCTCCGAGCTCCCCTTCATGGCACAGCCCTGCCAGTAAAGAACAGAAGTTCCTGCCGCTCCCACTGGAATTCTGTAGCATGCCTGGCATTCCATACGTTCTGCTGCCTGAGAATTCCTGCAGCCGTCCTTGGGAAGAGCAGTTCACTGCCACAGGAGGAACAAGAGGAAAGCAGTTGCCACTCTCTGGTTCTGTGCTCTGTAAAAAATAAAACCAGATAAAGATGAAAGCTCCATAAAGCTGGAACCATCTCCAACCTCGGGACAGCTCTCTTCCCACTTCTGTGAGAAAAGTGTGGATGGGCAATTAGGAAGGAGATCATCATGCAAATGGGCAAGGGGGGGAATTAAATTCTGCTGCTTTCTGATTGAGGCCTGCTTCAATTTGCAGCCTTTATAATATCAGTTTAATGGGACTTTTTGTGCTTTAAAGAGGTTTTTATTAGCTGGGGGTTGTCCCTGCCTGGACTGAGGCACAGCACAGTGAGTCTCCTGCCTCCTGAAGCCGTGTCGTTATCCCAGCATCTGAAATTAAAAACCAGCACTCTGGGAAACCTCTCTACTCTGAGGAGAAGTGTGAGGAGTGTTTGGGTCTGTGGAGAGCCTGGAACAGCTCTGAGAGACACCAAACATCCTATGGATCCCAATGAACAGCAAAACATTCCAGCAGCTCCTTCCAACACCGCCCTTGTAGGGAACTCGGTCACCCCAGTGGGTATTTGTGGGAGTAAGGAAGAAATCCCACTGATGACCTCAGTGTGATCACCTCTGGTTCGTCTGGGGATAAATCTCCTTTATCCTTCTGGGAGAATAAAGGAATCTAATGCTGCCTTAATCCCCTGCTCCTCGGAATCTGGATTTCCAGAATCCATCTCCTGGCCCAGCACGGGAAGGGTTGTCCAGCGCTGGAACAGCTGCCCAGGGCAGTGGTGGAGTCACCAACCCTGGAAGTGCTCATAAAATACATGGATATGGCACTTGAGTGTTCATAAAATACATGGGTAAATACATGGCTAAATACACAGATAAATTTATGGATAAATGTATATGGATAATCCATGGATAAATATGTATGGATAAATACATAGTACTTGAGGTCATGGGTTGATGTGACCATGGTGGTGGTTGATGTTTGGACTTGATGATGCTAAAGGCCTTTGCCAGCCTCAACAACCCCAGGATTCCATTATTTTCTGCCTTTTTCTCCTGCTCTGGGGCTGAGAAACTCCTTGAGCGGAGCAGCAGTGGGAGCAGGGAGCCACAGGCTGCACATCAGAGCTCTGCAGGCACTTTTAATCCACCTCTCTTCATGTTCATGGAAGATGGCACAGGAAATCTCTCAGCCCCAAAGCATCTCCCCAGCTCTGCACACCCAGGACAAAGCCAAGGTGAATGAACCCCTCTGTGCTCCTTCCAGAGCCATTCCAGCGGCAATCAGAGGCAGCAGTTCCTAGAGAAACGGCTCCTATCCAATTTAGGAGCCTTCCCTTGGGGAGGAGACATCCATTTCCCCTTCTACCTGTCATTCTTCTCCATTTATATTATGACGCAAGTGGCGGGGGCGGTGCCCGGGGCGGAGCCACATGACATGTGCAGCGGGGGGCAGGGCCAGGGCCACATGACACAGGCCAGGGGGGTGGCGACCAGGGCCAGGGGGTGTGACGTGAGCCAGGGGGGTGGTGACCAGGGCCAGGGGGCGGCGACACATGGGTGGGGGGGTGGGAGCCTGTGACAAATGGGGGTAGAGCTTAGGATGAGTGATAGGTGTGGGTGGTGTGTGTGCACACACCAAAAAATTGGCTAATTGACTAATATCCAATTATCTAATTCAATTAGTGCTCTAGATGGGAGTAGCTATGTAATGATTAATCAATTCAATTAGTTACTCCCATGTGGAGCACTAATTAGGGGCCCTATATACTATATATAAACAGAAGAAAAAAATAATAGAGTCTGGTGCAGCAGTAGAACTTTTAATGCTCCCTGGGAGTAAAAATTTTATATGTAAAACTTTTTTTTTTTTACTCCCAGGGAGCATTAAAATTCTACTGCTGCTTTTTTAAAATTTAAGCTATAAATAAAAATAAAGTTTATTTCTAACATAAAAGTTAGAAATAAACAGAAAGAGGAAAGTAAAGTTGAAAAGTTAGAGAGAAAGAGGAAAGTAAAGCTAAAGAGTTAGAGAGAAAGAGAAAAGCAAAGCTAAAGAGTTAGAAAGAGAAAAGCAAAGCTAAAGAGTTAGAGAGAGAGAAAGTAAAGTTAGAGAGAAAGAGAAAAGTAGAGTTAGAGAGAAGAGGAAAGAGAAGAGTAGCACAGGAATAAAGACAAACAGGAACAAAGAAACAGAGTTAAAGAGAAAAATAGAGAAGGACAGAAACAGAGTTAAAGAGAAAGAGAGAGACGAAGCAATAAGGAGAAAGAGAAAAGCAAAGAAACAGAGTTCTAGAGAAGCAAAGAAATGGAGTCAAAGACAAACAAGGAAATAGTTAAAGAGAAATAGGAAAATAAACCTAGAGAGAAACATAATTGGAGAGAAACATAATTGGAGAGAGTGAGAAGAAGAGAAACTGAGAGACAGAGGTAGAAACAGTGAGAAAAAGAAAGACACAGAAATAATGATAGACAGGGAAAAGTAAAATGAGGAATAGACTAAAAAGTAAAGCAAAGCAAGAAATACAGTGAAAAAATGACTAAACCACACCAAAGAAAGACGGGGGGGAGGGGCCTGGATATCTTTATTAGGGTTTATTCAACTTTATTGAATGGATTTTTGTATTTACACTCTAGCACAATATACGGAAACAACAATGTATACAAATAAAGTACAAATACAATCCATATACACCCTGGTAAAAGTCCAATTTGCATACAGAGCAATACATGGAAATGCAGCAGCAAACACAAATACAGACCAACACAGAGCAACACAAGCCAAATACATATCAATACAATATAACAATTTTTCTATTTCTGGAAAACTTGCTACATTTTGTTTTATTGTTAGAGGAAACCCAAAACAACAGCACCACAGGGAGAACATAACAGTCATCCACCACACACACCTCTTTCAGGTTCCACACAACCCCACCATTGCTCTCATCTCGACCACTCTCCTCACCCTGGCCCCTTGGGAACGGGGTTCCCGGGAGCCTCCAAATCATCCTGCCTGACAAAACCCCGGCCCCAGCACGGTCCGCACCCAAACTTTGGCAATGAACATCGCCTCGCAGACCAGCCAGGACTGAGGAAAAAAAAAACCCAGCTGGGGGGGGAAAAAAAAAACCCCAGCTGGGATTTTTTTATTCTAAATTTAAAAATGTGTTGAAAAACCTGAAAGGCAAAAACCAAACACACAAGGTTAGAACCATTCCACACACACACCCCTCTCAGCTTCCACACAATCCCACCATCATCTCAACCACTCTCCCCACCCAGGCCCCTCAGAAACAGGGCTCCCGAGACCCTCCAAATCATCCTGCCTGACAAAACCCCAGCCCCAGCACGGTCCACACCCAAACCCTGGCGATGAACATCGCCTCACAGACCGCTGGGACCGAGGGAAAAAAAACCTGAGCCCGGGGGGGGGGGAACCCCAGCTGGGGATTTTTTATTCTAAATTTAAAAATGTATTGAAAAACCTGAAAGGCAAAAACCAAACACACAAGGTTAGAACCATTCCACACACACACTCTCACAGGCAGACACAACCACATAGGCAGACACAACCTCTCACACACAGATACAGACAGTCACACGCTCTTCAGCTTACACACTGACTGCAGCCATTCATCAAAACACTCCACCGATGAAGATACTTTGATACATCTTCCCTGGCTGCCGCTCCTTGACGTCGAACCATAGATTCCGGGAAAAATCGGTAGCATCGGTGACCGTGGAGATCCAAAGCCGCCTCGGGACCTGCAAGAAAATGTGAAGCGGTCAGAGAGTGGCCCGTGGCTAGGAGTTATCCCCACACCAGGCCCATAAATTTTCTGCCCAAAACCCCATAGAAAATAGATGAACCCTTAAGTTTTATGACTGTTCTACCTGTGACTCTAAGTGCCAGGGCAGGGTGGCTAAGCGGCGCACGGACGGGCAGCACCCCAAATTAAGACAAGGTGACACAAGGGCTCGAGATGAGTCTCCAGAAGATTAATTCTCGAGTGCAATACACTTAGAGGCGATGGAACCTACTGAAATACTGCGGTCATGGAGGGAGGGTCCGATACCCTCCCTATAGAAGTCCAAGGGAATGGCATGTGAAAAGAAGCCAGTACCAAAACTGAGAAGGAAGATGGATGAGAACATCTTGTGTACTTCCTCCAGTTTCAAGAAGTAAGAAGGTAAAGATGCCAGAATAAGCCCCATCTGGGAAAGTAGGCAAGTAGAGTACAGCCAATATGGCCCAGAACAATGCAAAAAAATCACTGACATGCAACGAAGCCCTGTGACACAGAGGACAATGGACACTACGTAACAAAGACACAACCTACAGAACATAGACACAAGTTGAAACTGCCCAGCAGTTTCACCTGATGGACCCAAGATTCCTACTGCAAGATGAGCCAGAGGCCAATGATGCCAAAGGAAAGAAAGCTCTATGGCAATAGCACATGATGGCGAAACATAAGTCCTTACAAGAAGTTAGTACCAGAGCTGTTAAGAGGATGCCCAAGAAGCTCAGTAGGCCTAGAGAAGAAGGCAACAACGGCTAGGGGACCGGAGCGATCGTTCCGGACCCAAAGGCGAGCTCCTCGGGCAAAAAGATCTGCGATGACATCGAGACTCAAAGAAGGCTGATGACATGAAGCTCGTGAGAACACGGAGACGGGTCGGAACCGTCCTGCCCGGCAAAAGGTCGGGCGATGCTGAGGAGGAACCCTCTCCCTTATTTCCAAGGGGCCTATCCCGTTACAGCCCTCTCCTCTAAGCTAACTTCAAATTGCCTCCTGCAATTCCAAAGGGTTTTCCCTTGTCCCCACCACCGGTCCCAACACTTAGCTTTTGGAAGACAAGCCGACAAAATCCATCCTCAATGGAAATGAACACACGGGCGCCATGGATGTTGATACAGTCCCCAGGGTCTGTTTCGGTGGCTGCAAAAATTCAGAAAAAAAATTCAGACCGCAATGAGACGTCCCAAAAGCGACCCCTTCCGCAAGGCCTCCCTCCTAAGGGCCGAGGCTCCTCGCTTACCTGCCACTTCCAAACTTCGGCTCCGCAGCTGCTCACGGTACCTAAGACAACAAAACAGAAAACGTCACTGTGGCCCTCAAGAATATTAATCCCCGGGGGTCCTCCGCACCGGTACCCCAGCTCACCTCAAATCTTCATCCGATTCCAGAGGTGGCCCAGAAAATACCTGCAAAGCAAAAAGGTACATGCTTAGCACACCGCCACATACCGCTCACCTATTACTTGCCCCACTTAAAGGCCAACTCACCTGATTGTCTCTATTTCTTGGCATGTCCAAGGCAGCAGCAGCACCTGCAAAGAAACAAAGCAAAAAACATCCTGAAAGACTCTGAAATCACAACCTCCCCCCTTCAATTAAAGTACACTGCACCTACACCTTAAGTTTGCACCCACCTGGCTGCCAGCATCCCAGACCGGGACATCTTGCCGGTGGACCACCTAAAATGCACAAAAAATAACAGATGCTTAGAGCTGCACCAGAAATTGATAACTGCGCAAGAAAAACTAGTTCAGTCCACCGGTCACCACTTACCTCACTCACTTCACCTTGACGGCTGAGATCCAGCTTGACCTCCTAAAAATAAAGACAAAGAACAATGCTGGAACATAGCCACCATTTACACTTGCCCCACAAACACAAATGGTGACTGACCTTCCTGTGGGAACCCCCTCACCCGGTCCAGGGCGCTCTGCCACGGATTTAATCCCTCCGCATCTGAAAGAAAGCGATGACAAAAGTCAAAGGGCTGCATGAGAACTTAACAGCTCCAGCCATCTTGTGTCAATCTAGGAATACCATCTAGAGGCCAAACTACAGCCTACATCACAAATTACAAGTCCCCAGGCCTTGTCCTATTACACCCATATGCCAGACCGTGCAGCAGGGCAGAGCAGCTCCGGGCCAAATTCATGCAGACACCTGTGACACAGGCAAGGACAAAGGAGGGGATGCAATGAAGAGAAAACCCTAGGCGAGAAGAACGATTGCAAGGACCGAGAGAACGAGGAATGAGAGGACCTAGGCGAGACTGACAGTGAGCCGACGAGGCTCGAAGAACCCTGGCAGAAGAAGGACTTATTCTGAGAACCACAAAGACGGATGCCCGAGAATCATACAGTCAGAACCCTCTACCACTCTTCACATTCTGACAAGTCCTAATCCGCTATAATGGATCATTGCGGCATACAGCTGTGAATACAGCTCAGAACAAGACCGTAAAAGACATCCAACTCGACGCTTCTAAAGAGAGATGCAATTCTGATGCGCCTCCAAGCTCTCGCGTCAAAGGATCAGTGGTATTGGCATCAGGCCGAGGAGCACCGAGAGCAGAGATGCTAAGAATAACACCCAGCATTTCCAATAAGCATCTCAAAGGGCTAAGGCAAAAGACCTGCAACAGAAGATGCCCAAAAGACACAGAACATACAATAGAAAAGTGACACACACCGGGACTGCTCTACTCACCTCGGCATTGTGATCAAAAGTGAGACTTGCCCTTTATGTGGGCTAAGGGGCCCCTTCCTGGACATCCCCACCTCCAAAGCTCACTCAAAAATCCCTCCCGGCAAGCCCTGACCCAACACCTCACATTCATTCCCTCAGTGGATTGTAGCCCTCAACTTATCTCTCAGACATCTGGAGATGGGAATCCTCCTCAGGCACAACAGAAGGCTGGCTCACCCTCTGGGAGGCTCCTGTCGTCACCGGGCTGTCATCTCCTAGTCAACCACAATAAAGAAAACCAAACACCACTACAGGAACTTAGTGGCACGTCAGCCAAAGCTCCGACAATTCCACTACTCACCATCTCCTAAGAAGGCTGGGGTCCTTGGACCGCACGCTTCAGCCACGCTCCGAGGCCGACACCGTCGTCGCGGGGTATGCCTGGGTTAAGAGGAGACAAGGTGTTGTGGCATTGCTGAAACTTAAGTGGACCCTCCCTCCCTCCCCGACTCATCACAACTCCTCGGCCATGGATGTACCAGAAGGGACCTCAGAACAGAAAATGTAAAGGCTTCATTGCAGAGTCCTGTAATACTTCCAGAGCGCTCACGACAGTGGTGAAGCGGGTCCATCGGCCGATCGGCGAGGGGCTTCGGCGTAATACAAGCGGACCACCTAAAACACACAAATGACAATGGATGCTTAGAACTGCACCAGAAATTGATAACCAAGCAATAACAACTCATTCTGTCACTGCTTACCTCACTCCATCGACCTTGACTGCTGAGATCTGGCTTTACCTCCTGAAAGCAAAGACAAAGAACAATGCTGTAACATAGCCACCATTTACAGTTGCCCCACAAACACAAACGGTGACTGACCTTGTGGGAAGGTGGGAAAGACCTCACCCGGTCTGGGGCGCCCTGCCACAGATTTGATCCGTCTGCATCTGAAAGAAAGCGATGACAAAAGTCAGAGTCCTGCATGATAACAGCTCCAGGCATCCTGTGTCAATCTAGGAATACCGGCTAGAGGCCAAACTACACCCTACATTACAGATTTCAAGGCCTTGGGACTTGTCCTACTACACCTATACACCAGACTACATGGCAGGGCAGAGCAGCTCCGGGCCAAACCCATGCAGGCACCTGTGACACAGGAAATGACAAACGAGGAGATGCGATGAAGAGAGAAAACTCCGACAAGAGGAATGGCCGCAAGGACCGAGAGAATGAGGAGCGAGATGATCTCAGCGAGACCGACGAGGCTCGAAGAAGATGCTAACAGAAGGGCTTATTCCGAGAACCGCAAAGATGGATGCCCAAGAATCGTACAGTCAGAATCCTCTACCGCTCTTTGCATTCTGACAAGTCCTGATCCTCTAATGGATCACTGCGGTGCACAGCTGTGAATATAGCTCAGAACAAGACCATAAAAGACCTCTGACTCAATGCTTCTAAAGGGAGACGCGATTCCGATGTGCATCCGAGCTCATCAGTCAAAGGTCCGACAGTATCGGCACTCGGCCGAGGAACACGGATGCTAAGGATGATGCCCGGCATTTCTGATAAGCTGGCCCCTCAAAGGGCTAAGGAAAAAGGCCTAAGACACAAGATGCCCAAAAGACACAGAACATACAATAGACAAGTGACACGACACGCACCGGGACTGCTCTGCCCGCCTCGGCATTGTGATCAAAAGTGAGACTTGCCCTTTATGTGGGCTAAGGGGCCCCTTCTTGGACATTCCCGCCTTCAAAGCTGACTCAAAAATCCCTCCCGGCGAGGCCCGACCCGGCACCCTGCTTTCATCCCCTCTGTGGGTCGTAACCCTCGACTTATCTCTTGGACGTCCGGGATGTGAATCCGCCTCGGGTGCAAAATAAGGCTACCTCGCTGTCCGGGAAGTTCCTGCCACCTCCTAGTCGGCTACAACAAAGAAAACCAAACATCAGTACATGAACAGAACATGGCACGTCAGCCAAAACCTGACAATTCTGCTACTCACCATCTCCTAAGAAGGCCGGGGTCCTCTGGCAGCACGCTTCGGCCACACTCTGAGGCAGACGCCATCATTGCGGGGTATGCCTGGGTTAAGAAGGGACAAGGTGCTGTGGAATTGCTTGAACCTGAGGGGACCCTCGCTCCTCCCGCCTCCCTCCCCGACTCGCCGCAACTCCTCCGCCATTGCCAAAGGTCACCCGCAAGGCACCTTGGAACAGAAAATGTAAAGGCTTCATTGCAGAGTCCCATAACGCTTTGGGAGGGCTCACGAGGGCGGCAAGCCGGCTCTGTCAGCTGGTCGGTGAGGGGATTTGGCATAATACAAGTGGACTGCCTAAAACACGCAAATGACAATGGCTGCTTAAAGTTTAGAGTACTGGCACTCGGCACCTGAGCAATAACAACTTTTTCCTTCCACCGGTCACCACTTGCCTTACTCACTTGACCTTGACTGCTGCTATCCAGCTTTACCTCCTAAAAATAAAGACAAAGAACAATGCTAGAACACAGTCACCATTCACACTTGCCTTGCAAAGACAAACGGTGACTGACCTTCCTGCGGGAACCCCCTCACCCGGTCCAGGGTGCTCTGCCACGGATTTAATCCCTCTGCATCTGAAAGAAAGTGATGACAAAAGTCAAAGTGCTGCATGAACTTAACAGCTCCAGGCATCCTGTGTCAATCTAGGAATATCATCTAGAGGCCAAACTACACCCTACAGAACAAATTCCAAGTCCCCAAGCCTTGCCCTATTACACCTATAGGCCCGACTGTGCAGTAGGGCAGAGCAGCTCCAGGCCAAATCCCATGCAGGATTTGCATGCAGCAGATGACAAAGGAGGGGACGCAACGAGAAGAGAAAACTCTCGGCGAGAAGAATGACCGCAAGCACATCAAAGGGCTAAGGCAAAAGACATGAGACACAAGATGCCCAAAAGACACAGAATACACAACAGACAAGTGACACAACATGCACTGGGACTGCTCTGCCCTGGGCACCTCAGCATTGTGATCAAAAGTGAGGCTTTCCCTTTATGTGGCCTAAGGGGCCCCTTTGTGGGTAGCCCCGTCTCCAAAGCTGACTCAAAAATCCCTTCCACCAACCCCCTACCCAACACCCCGCTTTCATCCCATCGACTTATCTCTCAGACATCCAGGGATGTGAATCCTCTTCGGGTGCAAAAGAGGGCCGCCTTGCCATCCAGGAAGCTCCTGCCATTGCCGGGCTGTTGTCTCTTAGTCAGCTACAATAAAGAAAACCAAATATCAAGGCTTGAACTTAGTGGCACGTTAGCCAAAACCCAACAACTCCACTACTCACCGTCTCCTAAGAAGGCCGGGGTCCTGGGGCCACACACTTTGGCCACGCTCCAAGGCTGACGCCATCATCCCAGGGTATACCTGGGTTAAGAGGAGACAAGGTGATGCGGCATTGCTGAGACTTGAGCAGACCCTCGCTCCTCCCCCCTCCCTCCCCGACTCACCCCAACTTCTCAGCCATTGCCAAAGTCTGCCCGGACGGTATCTTTGAATGGAAAGGGCAAAGGCTTCATCGCAGAGGCCCATAATGCTTTGGGAGGGCTCATAAGGGCAGCGAGCCGGGTACATCGGTCAGTCGGTGAGGGGGCTTGGCATAATACAAGTGGACCCCCTAAAACACACAAATGATTGGGGATGCTTAGAGCTGTACCAGAACTTGGCACCCAAGGAATAACAACTTTTTCTTTCCACCTGTCACTGTTTACCTTGCTCATTTGACCTTGACTGCTGAGATCTAGCTTTCCCTCCTAAAAATAAAGACAAAGAACAATGCTGGAACACAGTCACCATTTACACTTGCCCTGCAAAGACAGATGACGACCGACTTTCCTGTGGGAGCCCTCTCACCCGGTATGGGGCGCTCTGCCACCGATTTAATCCATCTGCATCTGAAAGAAAGTGATGACAAAAGTTAAAGGGCTGCATGATAACTTAACAGCTCCAGCCATCTTGTGTCAATCTAGGAATACCATCTAGAGGCCAAACTACACCCCAACCACCGTTTACACCTTCCCTGAAAAGCAGAATGGTTACCTGACCTTCCCGGCAGAGAAGGGGCAAAACAAAAGGAAAAGGCAGGTATCGATGTAGGGTCCGAAAGCATTGTGTTGGCCGTGGTAGTTTCCATCTGAAATCAGTTGACCGTGATCTCTGTCCGCAAGGGTCTCTGTCATTTTGGAATAGGGGTTTGAATGCTGTGGACCACCTGTAAAACACAAAAACACCCAAAGGATGCTTATAGTTTTATGACTAGTACAACACCTCTGGTAGCATCTAGGTCTGTGCTGGAATCAATACTTATCTCTGTTGCTGGTACCCAGCTGGCTCGCGATCTCCCCGGTGCCGACACCCGGCCGTGACAAGCACTTCACGTCTTCAAAATGAAACAAAATGCCAAACAATGAAGTAAACATAGAGCCGAAATTCAGGCTTCGCTAGGAGGTTGGGTGCCGACCTGCCTCGTCGCCGTGCTCCTCTGGCCTCTGCCATTTGTAGCAGGTTTACATCCTATCCCTCTGCAAAAGAATTATTTGTCAAAGTCACTTAGACACACACAGGGCAAGTTTAACCTTTCCCAGGTTCTCATTTCTCAAAGCAAACCGCCTAGGATCTGACAACAGCATGCATTAAGACAAAGGACTAGAAAACTGCGAGACGCCGCCATACCACTCCCGCCGAACCCTGCACGGACCGGCCGTGGTTGCTCCGTCTGCATTGTGGCTCAGGCGGTTACGCAAAGATAAAGGTTACCCGTAAAGTCTTCTTTCTATTCCACCTACCCCCCAGTCTATTCCACAGGGCAGAGCAGTTCCAGGCTAAACACAAACTTAAACAACACATTATGCTACAAACAGTGTGACACAAGGATGATAAAAAAAGCTCTCAGAGAGAAGAATGACAGTGAGGACCGAGATGACGCCAAAAGAGATGACTGATGGCATAGCGACAGTAGACGGAAGCAGCTCTAAGGAGTGGAAGAAAAGACTGTAATAGAGTGACCTATTATAAGAACTGTCAGTCACGATGATCAAGACGGCTGCAAAACAACGCTATGTTCAGAATGCTCCCCATATCCTTACAATATTATAAGCCCCAGGACATTACAACTCACGGCTGGAAAGGATGTATGGCAATACAGCTGGGAATGAGGCCTCAAAAGACATCTGACTCAACACTTCTGAGATGCGATCCCAAGACACGGCTGAGCCCGTCGGTAAGAGAACAAAAGATATCGGTGACATGCCGAGAAGTGCAAATGTTCGAGAACCTAGAGATGATGGCTGACACTTGCCATAAGGTCCTCAAGGATAAAAGGCAGACATATCTGATCCAAGGGATCCTGAAGACACGCTAGACAACACAACACAGACTGGAACTGCTCTGCACTGCATACCCTACAGTTGCAATCAAATGTAGAGCCTCTCCCTTTAGCTGTCCTAAGAGGCCCCTTAGAGAGCATCCCTTACCCCTGCACTAATTATTAAGTTTTTCCCAGGAATTTCCAACTCACTACCCTGCTGCCATCCTATCTCCAGGTCGTAGCCCCCAACTTATCTTTCGGATGACCGGCAACATGAATCCACGTTGGATGTGAAATGAGTCCTCCTCAGTCGTCTTGGAAGGCCCCATAATAGCCGGGTTAGCCTCTTAGTCAGCTACAATAAAAAAAAAAAAAAAGATCAAGATCAATGCACAAATCTAGTGGCATATAGGCCAAATCCCCACAATTCGGCTACTCGCCACCTCCTAAGCGCATCCAGGTGCTTGGGTCTCCGGCTTCACCCAGAATCAAAAGCTGTGGCCATTATTTCAATAGACACGTGAGACAGTGAGGGGCAAAGTTATATGGTATTTCTGTGAGTGCGGTAGATGCATTTGTGTGCTTTAAGATGTATAAATGCATCTGCTGTGCTTGGGAAAAAGCCTTAGGTAGCCCCAAATAGACACCTTTTCCCACCCTATGGCCTTCAAAACCCCTTCTGGCACTTCCTAAGCCAGCTACCCTGCTCACACTCTCCCAGCTGCAATCCATAACTTACCTATCAGAAGCCACAATTTTGGATATCTTCTTTGATATGGGCAAGGTCCCTTTTATGACACAATGAATGCACTAAAAAAATTTGAAGCTTCATACTCAATATAACCTGGAAGTTACAATGCTCCTAAAGAAAAAAAAACAAGAAGGAAAACTGAAATTAGAAAAGCACCTTACCACCCCTGAGCACTCAAGCCAAAATTATGAGCCTAAATACTCCCTGTGTTCAACACTATCTTCTTCACAATGTTTTCAAAAACCTCTGTTGGTTTAGAGGCCAAAAGCATTTACTGGGGGAAAAAAAAAACCTGATATAAGCTGAAAGGCCCCCTTCATTGAAATGAGAGAAGATCTCTCATCCCACTCAATCCCAGGGAGGAAATGAATCCCTTTAGCAAAGGCTGGGGTTAATATACCCCTGGCCAGGTCCACCTCTTATTCCCATCATGCCCCAGAAAAGGGAGGAGGTAATTACCACAAGGTATAAAAGCTGTCAAAGGCGCTGTAGCTGCTTGGCTCCTCTGATTTAAATTCAAAATGAGTAAAGAGCTGGAGAGAGGAAAAAATGCTCTTCAGGGAATTGATGATACCTTCTTTTTTACTACAGCTACATCAAACAAAAGGGCAGAGACCAGCTAAGAAATAAAACTTTGTATTTTGGCAGCATAGATAGCTAAGTGGGATAACTAGCTGTTAATTTGCACAGTTTTTCCTTAGTGATTAGTAAGTAGTACTTCACATGTGACTAAGTAGTATGAATGGTGAAGCTCTTATTGGGACTTCTAATTAGGGCTAGATACATTATAAATAAAAATAAGAAAACTAATAAATTCCTGGGTGCTGTTAGGGTTACGTATGTGCTGGGCTTGCTCCCATATGAGATATTTGGTACCGGGGCATGGGTAGAAGTGCCCTGAAATGCAGATTTAAACCCTTAAAATGCTGAAAAAGGGAGCACTTCCTTTAACTGAACCCCTAAAATGAGAAAATGGGGTGTTTACCTCCACTTAAACCAATACGATGGCAAATAAATGGTTTCTCCCCTTTAATTTAATCCCCTAAAATATTTGGAAAAGAGGGGGTTTCCTCACTTTAAATCTCTCAAATGACACAGAAAGAGTAATTTTTCCCTCAGCTCAAACCCTTAAAAAGGGGGACAACTGGGCTTCCCCCTCCATTTACACATTTGGATGATGAAAATGCAGGAGTTACCCTTAATTCAAACCCATAAAATAGCACAGTCAAGGTTTTCCCTTTCCACTTGAACTAGAAAATAATGGAAAATGGGGATTTGCTGTCAATTGATACCCCTAACAGCATAGAAGGGGTGGGGTTTCCTTCAAATGATACTATTAAAATTGCAGGGGAAGGGGATTCCCCCTCAATTTTGATAGAGACAGTTATGGAAAAGGAAGTTTTTTCCCTCAATTTAAGCCCCTTTTCTCCTAATAATACCTCTCTTTTCTGGGGGCTCTGGGGAGGGACTGAGAAGATAAAAGGGGAAAGTTGAAAGTTTCCCCATGGCACCCCACGCTGCCTGGAGTGCTCAGGTGCCCAGGTACATCTGGCTGCTCCCTAGCTCCTGCTAGGATGCTCCAACTGTTGTTCGTGGAGGGACACTCGGGATACCTTCATCAGCCCCTCTGAACTAGTAGCTCCCTGTGCAGGTGTGCCCGGGCAACCCTCTGAAAGGAGCTGGTCATGCCTGGACCTGCTGTGCCTTGGAGTGGGGGGTGAGGTGGAGAAAGGTCCTGCCGGTCGTTCCCTCCCATACATGGGCCGTTGTCTGTCCCTGAAACACTGGGGTGCCGGGCTTTCCCTTCTGTGGAAAAGAACTGGCCTTCTCATCCGGGTGCCCGTGGCCAAAATTGGGATTCTGCCTCCAAAATTCCCTATGTCCTAGCTTTGTAATTACCGAGGAAATTTCCCTCAGATCATAAGCGATTACCGGTAATTTTTTCTCTGCAATCATTACTGAATTGTGTTTCTGTGGAAGTGTTTGACACATCCCTTGAGGGGACAAGGGTTTGGCCAGGTTTTTTATGGCTAATCCTGACAGGCCCCGACAGAACCCGAGCCCCCCATCGCTGGTCTACCCCAAATTTCCGTGAAATATTGATATAGTTTATAAATACTCCCTTTGCCTGCTACTCAAGTCTTTCCCTGTCCATCCAGGGAGCAGATTACTCCATCCTTTACTCCTGACCGCAGCTCTCCTGCCCAAATGCCGGTTCTCACAGACAAGAACTAAGCAGAGAACTACTACAAGTGTTGGCTTTTAAAGTAAAATTCTTATTACATCTGGCTAAATGATCAAAATAAATACAAGTATTGATGGTCACTGGGCGAAAGCTTTTCAGAACAGAAAATATCCATTTTGATAGCACAGATCCCATTTTGACAATAATGTGAAGGTGGGGAACAAGCAGACAGCAAACAGCTTCCACTGCTTCTTGCTCCAGACACTACTGCAAGTGCAGCTTCCCTGGAATTTCATGTCCAGTGTGTCTCTTCCAAGCTCAGCAGGTGAACGAACAGGTACTCCAGGATTTACTTCGTTTGTACTTCAGGCAGCACAGACCCTCCACGAAGAACTGGAATCCAAGGGTAGATCTAAAAATGGTCCTTCCTCCCACTTACCACTCCACACTTTCTCCTTCCGCAGGTAGGATGCAGGTGCCTCGCAGAGGCAAGAAAACTGCCTTTCAATTCAGTACAAAACCTGCCTGGAAAAAACAGGACGCTGGGACCGGAAGCCAGCAGCAATTCCTTAGTGTTTCTGTTCACAGCTGTTCTCCTGCTGCTTTTCTTGACAGCGGCTTTTCTTTCAAGGTCACTCCTGTATGGTTTTATCTTGACAAATGTTTTAGAAAGTTGAGATCCTTGAGAACTGTTTCATCCTGATGTTTTCAGTGCTGCGCTTGCCACGATCCTTTGGATGCCCTAACTGCGCAACCAATTCAGGGAACACCAACTTAGCCCTGGGCTGGGAAACAATAGACAACAAACATTTAAAAATCGTCCCTGCCTTGAGGGTGTTCAGGTCCGGGAGAAAGCCGTTCTCACCACCCTCTTGGCCTCTTCCCAGTCCGAGTAACTGGAAATGTGCATCCAAACCCGAGTTAGACAGATCGGGGTATGTTCTGCACACCAAAGGCCACAGCCCCAAGCACTGGGAGCCTGAAGATGCTCTGGATTACAATTCACAGCCTCAGTGAACCCTGCAGAGTAAAGCCAAGTGGTTTCTCTTTCTCTGAGGGAGGAAAACGCATGACAGCAAGGGCTGTCCCAGCTGACCTGGCCCTCGTGGGGTCAGCTGAACAGGATAACCCATTGAGTCTTGCTCTGCTGTTGAAAAACACTACAAGCCCTGTGGCTCTAGGGTTCAAAAGCTACTTTTTAGGTCAGCCAAAAGGCCTCTGGCTGGGACAATTCACTGAATTCACTGGCAGATCCCAAGATCTGTTTCAAAGTGCATAAAAACCTACACCTACACAAAGGTCCCAAGCACAGTGGAGTTAAAGGTGCTCTGAGCACGGGTTCCTTGAACTTCAGGGAAATGATCCCGAGTCTGGCTTTGGGATGCTCCCACCTGCACCTTGTGCTCTCCACACCAGCCATCCTGCCTGGGAAGGCCAGGGGTTTTGGACGCCCTCTGGGAACCCCCAGACCCCCTGCCAGTGAGCAATGGCGCTGTCTGTGCCTGCAGCCCTCACCCCAATTTTTGTCAGTGGGTGGTTCTTGATGCGGCAGTTGGGGACAGGGGTAAGGAGTGGCCCTGGCAGTGCTGGGGCAGCAGTTGGACCTGATGGTCTCAAAGGGTTTTCCAGCCTCAGGGATTCTATGGGACAGCCTGTGACTGACCCAGCTGCACAGACAGGCATGGGAAGCTGTTACACACAGATTATATTGCCATGAGCCAGAGCACTTCAGGGCATCCTTGAGAGAGTTGCAGAGAGCAGGAAAAAAAATACACAGTTACAGCACTGATCATGCTCTGTGGTTTGTAAGTGGGGCATGATCACCATTTTGTTCTTGTCTTGATAGCTCCAAGGAAAATAACTGTTGAGCTGGCAGCAAAGATGCCGCCTTCCTGATACTCCTGGCCCAGAACGATGGCCCAGCAGGCAATTGTGGCAATCTGAATTATTTGTGCAGTTCAGAAGCTGCACATCCCTAGACCAATCCCTTGGGAGCATGAACCTTCTCACAGGCATTTTGTACTTCAGTGTGTGCTTTCAGCACACTGGGACCGTTTAAATCAGAATGAGGTCACTTGGTGACAGCACAGCATTAGACCAGAGATATCGAGAGACTCACCAGACAACATTCACTGTGGACTCTCTGTGGATGCTAAAAGGCAGGAGCAGAGAAATTTTCCAGCTCTATAGTTTGTGAAGTTTTTCCTTTCTCATCCTCTAGCTGAAAAACAGAGAAATCCAGCTTCTCACAGCTTCTCTGTGAGAGCTTTCATTCTCGTGAGAACTGGACGGGTAACAGTTTGTAAGAATGTGAACTATTTCTACACCTGCTATTGTTGTCAGAACACTAGAATTGTTTTCAGTCTTGTGAGAATAATATTTGGAAATGGGCGTCTTACTGCTCGGCCTATCACCTTGAGAGGTGGTGAGTGAATAAGCCAATCATGTAATTTCTTTATTGCGAACTACACTATAAAAGAGGAGAAATTCATTAAATGAGGTCTTAACTCTGCTTTGGCCATATCTTTTAACCTGGACCTATGTCGTGATTCGCCGTTCTCTGGGGATAACAGCGACAGACTCTCCATTCCCATTGTTCTGGCTGCAGCATCCTCATTTCTTACAGGTCTGTTTCAAAGACTCCCCTCAAAATATGGATCGCTGGTCCCAGTAGGGAATCCCCAAGGGCATTTTTACTCCCTGCAAACTGCAGGAATGACCAAGAACAGGCTCTGTCATAGGAAAAGCAGAGGATTGTGATGATTACACAGCTCTCCCTGTGAGGGCTTCAGTTTCTACCTGCAGTCCCTGAGCAGCTCTGCCTTGGTCCCACCCGCCTGCTCCAAAATGCCTCCGTGGGGTTTAACTCCAGCTCTTTGGATCTGCCCATCCCCACGGCTCTGACAGACAGCACAGCAGGGGAATACCTGAACAGGTACAGCCAGGAGCACACCAAGGCCATCAGGTCTTGCAGCACAGCTTCTTGTGCTTCAGGGCTTCCAGTTTTTTGGTACAGATTCACTGGAATTTAACCTCGTAAAAATCATCTGGCAAGACTTAACATTAACTCAGGAATTCCAGTGCATCCCTGCACCACTGGGATTCCAGCTACTGTACAAGCTGTGAGAGGCAGTGAACAAGCCAGGACCTTACAGGTAAATCAGGTGCCAATCTGTTCAGCCAACAGCAGCTGCAAGAAACACCTTGAGAATTGCTTCAGTTTTGAATTCCTAAAGCAAAACAAAAGCAATTTTCAGATGCTTGGCAAAAGTCCATCCCATTTTAACCAATTTCTGGGACTTGTTCCCAGCCTCCTCATGTTCATTTCCCAGCTCACACGTGGCTGCCAGCCAGCATTAGAGCTGGTTCTACACACAGACGTGCGAGGTTGCTGCGACTTATCATTTCAGCAGTTCCTGGGAACGTGAATATGACCCACATCTCCCACCTGCCCAGCACGGAGTCCATCCAGCACTCACCGAGAGCTGCTGGGAGCTGACATTCTCCCTGCTTCCCGTCTGGGAAACCCTGCCTCCAGCTCCGGCCCCTCCACCTCTCACCTCCTGGGAAGGAGGAGTGCTCCCGACCCTGCACAGCTCCTGCCCTTCGGGGGAGCAGGGGGAATGGCGAAGGCTGCTCTAGTGACTGTTATTTTCCGACCATTTTGAATCCTGAAGCATTTCCCCGGGCCGGGGGTGGGGTGCGACCAGGTGCCCGGTCCGGCACTGCGCGGCGTCGCGGGGTCCTCGTCAGGCGCGGGACAGAGGCTTCCTCCCGCCCCCGGCGCCGCTGACCCCACCACTCGTGTTCACACACCGGGAAACGCCACGGAAAATCGCGCTGAAAGCGCCGGATCGGCGTCGAAATAGGCGTCGGGTTCAGGCAGCCGTAGAGACGCCTTTCCGAGAATTCTGGTGCTTCCGCGGCACCATATTTTGTCCTTACCCAAAGGCGCATGCGCATCATGCCGCCTTCTTTAGAAGGACAAAATCAGCGTGCTGAGCTGCTATCTCTTGGCGTCATGTGTTTTTCGCCCCCTCGCCCTCTTGGGATCTGGCAGAAGCCACTTCGGGCTACGCCGCCATCTTTTGTGTGGTACGGCAAAAACGGTCCCGCTCCTCGGAAAAGCGTCTATTCCGTTGCCTGAACCCAACCCCGACTGTAACGCCGGCTCTGCTCTTGCACCATCCGCGTCCCCACACCGCAAAGCGCCGCGCAGGGTCGGGCTTAGGCAGGCGGGAAGACGCCTTTGTGAGAAGGAAGGGCCTGCCTATGGGCCATTTCGTCCTCCCCCAAAGCGCATGCGTGACCCTCCCCCCCATCTTGGGAAGGGCGGTGTCACCCGTGCCCGAGCCGCCATTTTGAGTGTGGCATAGCCTCACCGAGCGGCTGCACTACGTCGTTCTTTTCACCAGGGGGCGGCAGCGATTTAAGTACGAGCTGCAAGCTCATGCTGTGTTTCACGGAGAGAAAAAAACTCTGAATCACTAAGCTATTTCTATTGCCTTTAAAGATACCGTATTTTCTTCCATTTTCAAGCCCGTTTTTGCTTAATTTACACAGACAAAAATTGTATTTGCATTTTCAAACCCTATATATCTATATTGAAAATTTCTTATAGTCCAAGATCCTGTATAAAATACAGTAAATACAGGGTTGTATTTTGAAATCAATTTTAATTAAAATTATAATATATGTGTGTGTGTATATATATATATAAAGATAACAAAAGCTACAGGTTTTTTGTATTTTTTGCACAAACACACTCCCTAAATTTCCAAGCATTTCGGGCTGTAACCTGCCATTTTTGGGAGGACCCCACCTAAGCCCTCTTATAACCTACTTAACCTTCTCCACTGTATTTCCACTCTCCCAGTGACATTGGGGTGCCCCAAATGACACCATCTCTGCATCACCTCTTACCCAGGGCTCCTTCATAGCCCCTTCCCCAGCGCAAAGGGAGGGCAAAGGCAGCTGGTAAGGGTTTACTCCGTCACGCACATAGCAAGTTCCCGTCAGCAAGTCTGCTGGCACTTGGGGGCCCTGATGCTGCCCGTGCCCCCAGGACACCTGACCTCAGTTCCAGAGCAGCCCTTGTCAGACTGGAGGGAATCTGACAGTCTGCTCCTGGAGCAATGGGCACTGAACAGAGGTGGAGTCTACCAAAAATGAGCAGCAGGGGCCATGACAAGAGAAGAGGAAGATGGAGGATTTTTTTATTGTTATTTTCTTGACAATGAGTGGTTTTCCTAGGAAAGAGGGTTGGGGCTGTGAGGTGTCTGCATTTCCCACACCTGGAAGGAGCTGGATCATTCCCAACTTACCCATGACATGGGAAGGAATCCTGGGAGCAAGGCCAGGTGGGCACTGCCCCTCACACCTGGAGCCAGGCCACACCAGGGGGCCGTAAGTATCCCAAAGGGCTGGGAACAGACGCACGATTGAGCTGGGGATGCCCACGTGAGAGCACCCTACTTCAAACCCGAGGGAAATCACCTCTCCACTCCTCTTCAGGTATTTTTCCAATACTTGGAATCCAAGGAGCTGACAGCACAGGGAAGGGAGCAGGAGACAACAGTGATGCTCAACAGGATCTCACATTTATTATTGAGAAGTGATTAATGGTGAAAAGAAAAGGCAACGCCCATTCCTCACTGGCTTAACAAGAAACTGAAACATAGTCACTACACATTTTACAATATTTCTTCCTTGGATTGTTTGTTTTGGGCTTTTTATTGTCCAAAATTCATTTTCCTGTAAATAAAAAGATTTCTACCACTGGTCTCAGCTTTCGAAAAATCAAATTCATCCAGACTTAATCTTTAAATCCATATAATGCACAAGAACAGAACATTTCTTAGGACTCCTAGTACTTGACTTTTGAGTAACAAAAGGTCAGAGAAAAATGAACCACCTTTAAGACATAACCTTGTGGGCAATTTTCTGTTCAATTCTTCTTAGGCCAAAACCCCAACTTCCTCACGGAATTCCTCCTCTTCCAGTCCGGCGAAAGAAAGAAAAATAAAGTTACTCCACTTTGCATGGTGGATGTTACAATTCAGTGTTCCAAGTGCAAATGTCAAAACCAGGGAAAGAGGCGCAAGAGGGTGGAAGGAGGGGAAATGATGGGATTTAAAAATGAGAGAAAAAAAAGGCATATGCCACTTATGGACTTGAAAATCCAAAAACCATAGTAAAAAGACAAAAAACAAAGCGTATGCTCTGAAATCACAACCAAAGCCAAAAGAAAGGGGACAGGTTTTACCTCTACTCTACCTAGAAGGGATTTTTTTGTTGTTGTTGTTGTTGTTTTTGTTTTTTCAGTCCTATGTCTTGTGATAGTCCAATACTTTTTTTTTTTTTAAACTGGAAGTTTGTAAAAGTCTTTTTGAAGTCAAAAGAATTAAGAAAAAAAAAGTCCTAATTCTCTCGGGGTTGCTCTTGCTCCTTTCTTACTCTGAAAGACAGCTGGGATGCAATGTCTGCTGCAGTCTGTGGGGGAGGAATTGCCTTTTACTTGACACGGCCTTGGCGTTCCTGCAAAAGAAATAACAGAGATCATATTAGCTGAGAGCAATTTTATTCACCGCTGTTACACATCAGCATTCCAACCACTGGCGCTCCCATGGAGCCTGTCCCATAGCCAGCAAAGCCAGGGAAAGAGCATTGTTCTTGTCAAAAGAGGTGCTGCTACTGCATCCAGTCATTGCAGGGATGTGACATTTCTGAGGTCCAACAGCTCCTCATTCTTTTTTTCCTCATTCCAGGTGATTCACCACCTGCAGAGCTGCATCCAGCTCTGGGGATTCCAACATCAGAAAGATGTGGAGCTGCTGGAGCACGTCCAGAGGAGGCCATGGAAACGCTCTCAGGGCTGAAGCCCCTCTGCTCTGGAGACAGGCTGGGAGAGCTGGGGGTCTTCATCCGGGGAGACCTCAGAGGCCCTTCCAATGCCTAAAGGGGCTCCAAGAGAGCTGGAGAGGGACTTTGGACAAGGGCCTGGAGGGACAGGACAGGGAGGAAGAATGGCTTCCCACTGCCAGAGGGCAGGGTAGAATGGGATATTGGGAAGAAATTCTTCCCTGTGAGGGTGGTGAGGCTCTGGCACAGGTTGCCCAGAGAAGCTGTGGCTGCCTCATCTTTCTAAGTGTCCAAGAGCACGTTGAACAGGGCTTGGAGCAGCCTGGTCTAGTGGAAGGTGTGTCTGCATTGGAATGAGATGGTCTTTAAGGTCCCTTCCAACCCAAACCATTCCATGATTTATGAAAAAACTCCACCTGAATTCCCATGTGAGCATCAAAGCAGGCTGGAGCTCAAACCCAGGGAGCACTGGACATCAGCCTTGGTCTGCAGGGACTGAAACTGTCCCAGCCCCCAGCAGAAAACCTCCCTGATACCCCTGATACTACTTGATGGCATCTCACTCAAAAACCAAGAACTTCACAGGAATTTCCCACCGACTTCTGCTATCACCCCTGGGTATTCCTCCAGCACTGCGGAAACACTCTGTCCAAACACCTGCAGCTGAACAAAGAGGCAGCACAGCACCAAATACCCCCAGGCACCAAGGGCTGCCACCCCCTCTCTGCTGTTCTCAGCACTCCATGCCCATCTCTTCCGGGGTCTGCTTGGGTTTAACAGAGAAGCTCTCACAGAAGCTGGTCCAGGCTTCCCCAAAGGGTTATGAGGTATTTGAAGTGTCATTCCCAGATCACAAGACACCACCTCAGAAATTAAACCTGTCAGCAGCCAGAGGGCCCTAAGCTGATACTCCTCCCTGGCTCTCCCTCTTCCTTGAAGACAGGCAGGTCCCTGTAGTCTGAGCACGACAGGCACTGCGGGGCTCCGGCTCCCCTGGAGTGAGTCCATCGCCACCCGGCCAGTCCAAGAGGTGCCAAGTCCATCCCACTTTCACAGCAAAGCCACACCTGCAGCAGGTACCCACAGTCGCAGCAGGTTTTCCCTCTTCACTCAGAGAGGAGATGCTGTCAGGGCTCTGAACGTGGTGCTTTGGTTCAGCTCAGGATGTCTCCCTGCAAGTCAACTGCTCTGCCTGGAGTTGTATCCCCTGCAATAAGGGCAGCAACAGAGTTCCCTGCCTGCTTCCCACGGTCCCATGCTAACCCGGTGACGGGAGGCACCTTCCCATCTTGGCAGCTCATACAACCTCTGCCACGAGCACACAGGCTGCTACAGGAAACCCCATCCTTTGCCGCTGCTAAATCCAGGGAGAGCCCATCCCAAAACAGCTTCAGTCCCGGGACAACAGCACATGCGGCCATCTATGCTTAGAAACCTTCCCAAAAAGGGAGGCCTGGCCTCCAGCTCAGAACAACTCCACTGGCTTTGGCCTCTCAGCCACACACCCGGGAGGCTTCCCCTCCAATTCCTCTGCAGGATGCAAAGTGAGCACAGCATGATCCTCTGCTGTCTTCCAGGGACAGGGATCAGATCAAGGCACAGGTTCTCATCAAGAACGTAGTGTTGATTTAATTCCCCTCTTTTCCTGTAACTCTGCCCAAGTCTGTTGCAGGTTCTTTCAATGCCAAAAAAGCCACTGCACCACAGCAAAATCCAACTGCCAGGGTGGGAAGCAGAGCCAGGCCTGAACACGGAGCACAACAAGCACTGCAGGGAGAGCCACGAATCCAAAGGAAGGTGCCAAGCCCTGTTCCTGGCTCAGCAGCCAGCATGTTATGTTGCGCAGGGACAGATGGCAATGTGTCGCATCCCTCTGGGAAGCAGCTGCAACTGCCTGAGCTAATGCCCCCGCTTCCCAAATGCGGACACAGGATAAGCCGGCTGCCAGGTTCAATCACCCCCTGTGCATCTCCAGGGCCAGTGTCCTGGGCTAGGACAGCGGCCAAGGATCCTGCCGCACACATCACCCTGTTAGCTGAGCAGCGGGACCCTGATCAATCACCTCTTCCCGCTGAGAAGGTGATGCTGCTACCAAGGCCTGCATGCAGCTAACAAGGAGCCAGTGAAACTCCCCCATTAAATACCAGTGTGCCAGAACAGAGGCTAGGGCAAATGTCCCCATGCCCCCAAGCTAGAGAGGGGACAAAAGTAAACATCTTCACTTCAGACCTGCTGTATGCCTGGATTGGGGAAGGGGGTGCCCAAAAGGTCCCCACTGCCCTTCAGCCAAGGGGCTACCTGAAGGAGCAAGTCAGAGGGGAATGGAGGAAAGGTGGCTGGATATGGAAGGAGGTGGATCCCTGATCCAAAACCACAGAATCCCAGACTGGTTTGGGTTGGAAGAGACCTGAGAGCTCATCTTGCTGTGGGCAGGCACACCTTCCACTAGACCAGGTTCTTCCAAGCCCTGTCCAACCTGGCCTTGAACAATTTCAGGGATGGGGCAGCCACAGCTTCTCTGGGCACCCTATGCCAGGGCCTCACCACCCTCACAGGGAAGAATTCTTTCCCATCGTCCCATCTGATACCCTGCCCTCTGGCAGTGGGAAGCATTCCTCCTTGTCCTGTCCCTCCAGCCCCTTGTCCAAAGTCCCTCTCCAGCTCTCTTGGAGCCCCTTTAGCCATTAGAAGGGCCTCTGAGGTCCCCCTGGAGCCTTCTCCTCTCCAGGTGAACACCCCCAGCTCTCCCGGCCTGGCTCCAGCCCTCAGGGCATCTCTGCGGCCTCCTCTGGACCTGCTCCAGCAGCTCCAAATCCTTCTGACACTGGAATCCCCAGAGCTGGATGCAGCTCTGCAAGTAAGGTCTCACCTGAGTGGAGCAGAAGGGTCTGAGACATCTTGGTCCTTGGGGTGTTACACTGAGCTTTCAACCACCAGACAGATCTACCAGAACACGCAGCAAGGCTCAACCAGGTTGCAAACATTTGTCCTTCCTGGCTCATCCTCCTCTGAATCCACGTGCTGTGGAACACGGTAAGTCACAACCCACAGCTACGCAACAGCCCCGGAAGGCAGAGCAGCATCTGCGCACACACGCTGGGCTTGCTCTGGGATACAATCCCTGGAGAGCAAAGGGATTCCATCAGGAAGTGTTTTATGCCCTTTGGCTGCACTTCCGTTAAATTTGGGCTGCATCTTACTGATCCACATGGGAGGAGCAAGAAAGACACCTGCTCAGACTCATCCCCATCTGTCAAACCCCTCAGGAACAGGAAGGGCAAAGAGCAGCATGGCATGGGAAAGGCTGATATGTGCCATGGCTCAAATCCTCTGCTCACAAAGGGTAAGTATGCAAACAGGAGCCCTCTCTAATCACACCACTCAAAGCAACTTCAGCCCTATCACCACTGTCCCCAGGGGCTGCAGCCATGTCAGAGCCAGGTCCTGATAACAGCAACTGAGCAAGGAGAGATCACCTTATCTATTCACACTGCAGGGAGCAAAAAACAAAAGGCTCAGGAGTTTGTACCTGACAAGATGACAGTGAGAGACAACGCTGCCCCTGGTTTGTTAGGACCACCTGCCTGAGCTGGAGCACAGCCCAAAGCCCTTGGGCAGGCCAGGTCAGGCAGAGTCTCAGTTCAGCCTAAGAAGGTCCTCCAAGCAAAAGGCAACACTCGCCCAGTGCCTGCCCACAGAAGAACTGGCAGGAGATTCCTTCTTTGGAGCATCGGAGCTGGCAGTATCATTCCCTAAAAGGCTGAGACACCCAAATTCTGAGTTGGACCGATAAGGATCATTGAGTCCAGCTCCTGCCCCTTCACAGGACACCCCAACAATCCCACCCCGAGCCAGAGAGTGTTGTTCAAATGCTTCTGGAGCTCTGTGGCAGCCTTGGGGCCCATGACCGTTCTCTGGGGAGCCTGTAATCAAACCCTGGCCTCAATAAACACACACCCACACCCACCCTTCTCCCTGATCAAGCACCTCAACAGCCCCACTCAGTCCATGATGTCGCACTTTGCTGTTTGATGCAATCCCAGCCAAGCAATCCAGTGGGATTTCCAAGGCAAACATCTTAGATCACTGCCTTAGAAATCAAGAGTTACTGAAGCCCATGGCCTTCCCAGCAGGATCTGCTCAAGGAACAGACACAGCACAAATGATGGATGATGCATCACTTGTATATTATGCTCCACAAGCAGCCTCGAGTCCCAGTATTTACAAACCAAACATGACTTTTCCCTGTTGTCAGCATTAGAAAGCCATCAGGGTTACAAAAAAAGCTACATCCTAGTTTAGAAAAGGGGATAATAATCAGGTAGCAATCTGGTTATAGCCTGACACCTTCATCCTACCTCCCATTCACTTAATGGGGCTCAGCACCAAGGAAGACAGGAGATAACAGAAATAAAAGTGATTCTTCATCAGAGCAGGACAGGCCTTTAGTTCTACAGATCAAAATCTAACAGAGCAAACCCAAATATCCACAGAACCCTAAACAGGGTAAACTCACAGCACTGAAGCAGCAGGAGCGAAAAAGAGACACATGGCCTTGGACACTTAATTTCCAAATCAGAGCAACCAGCCCAGGACAAGAAGGGCATGAAGACAGCCAAGGCTCTTCCCCTACAGGGGGGTTTACACAAGGTGGTCTGACCTATCAGATATCCTCAGGCACACTGCTGTTCCCCAGCATCTTTACAGGCACCTTTTAAAACTGATGCAATCAATTGCAAAGAACAAACCTCTTCTTGCTTAAACATCACATTTAATTGCCTGAATAAAGCAGGCCAATTCCCATAAACATTTACAATTACTCTCACATAGGGACTCTTGTCCCACAGGGCAGGAAACAGAATGGTGAAAAGCTGAGAACATGCATGAATATTTAGAACAAAGGAGACACAGCAAGCTGGGAGGATTCCCAGTGGCATTCCATGGGAGGACAACTGGGCTCACAACACAGACTGGAACTGGACTGGCTGACTTTGGAGCACAAGCAAAATGGCACAAGTCCTTTCCAGTCATTAGGAAGAAAGAAAATTCTCCTGGTCTTCAACAACCAGGGAGTTTTTTTTATTCTTCCCCATCACTACAAGGGAAATGCATTTTGTTACTTTGGTTACCTTAAGCCATCGCTCAGCCAAGAAGTCTTAGTACGAGTGCCACAAAACCTCTTTAGAAAAGGAAGGAACTCCACTTTCATGTTTCAAAATCTTCACTGCCGTAGAGTTAACAAAGCCTTGGCAGTGCCCTCTGTCACACCATGCAGGTGTAATGCCAAGAACTGAAAACCCACGGAGCTTCAGTGGAATTTGTGGCTCCACATATTCATAAAACATCTAGAAAGAGGAGTGAATAACAGTGACCAAGTTTACTGATGACATTAAGCTATTCAGGGTAATAAAAAGAGCAGTTGACAAAGTGTATGACTTTGTGAGAAAAAGCTGCTGAACTTTACAGGACACTTGGTCTACCTGGTTGAGAAAAATTAAACTATGCACGTGCGGAAAATCCCTACCCTAACTCCAAGATTACGGGCTCCAAACTGACTATTAACCATTGGAAACACGATCTGTAACTCCAGGAAATTGCCTACCCTGAAGAAAAGCAAGTATCACCCTGAACAAAACATACCACTGTGCTGTTTACAGACATCCCAGACAGGATCTATCCTGAGCAGAGTGTAGCTCTGCTCCTCTCCATCTCCACAGGCATGGAGCAGAACTGGAAAACGGTCAAAGAAAAACAGGGATGAGCAAGGGACAGAAGCGTTTCCATCTGCAGAGCCACTGTGCTCTAACTCTCTGGCCTGGAAGACAGATGACTGGAAAAGCAGAGTACGCACAGAGAAGACAGTGAATTAATTGCTCACCACCTTTTCTCACACAAGAACAACGGGGAAATCACAAGGCAGACCCAAAGCAAACCAAAAGGACATATTTCCCCACGCAACACATTATTAAGCTGAAGAACTGGAGATCCTGTGGATGCTCAAGGAGCGCACTGAGATCTTGGACAGAAAAAACATGAACTCATAAAGACAAAGGTACATCCTCGGGGTTATGGAAATTCCAAAGCCACATACCGTTCAAGGGAAGGAAAACCTTCGGAGGTGGATATGTGCCTGTACCGTCCTCACAGGTGTTTGCTCTCAACCGTGTTATTGCCAGCTGCACACAGGGCTTTTGACCTGGAAACAGAGAGCAGGGATGCCCAAGCAATGTCTGTCTCTGTGCCTGGCAGATGTGCAGCTCCTGCAGCCACATGAGAAGCACTTACACAGACTTTGATCTGACCCACTGCAGTTGTCCTGTATTTGAGGCTTAAACACCACCTCCATCCCAAACAAGACAGAAGAGACTTCACGCTACAGGAAAAACACACCACAATATTCTGTATTATGAGAGGACAAGAGGAGATCTATTTGCCTGCTTCGCTCAGCCATGAAGAGCCGAATTCACAAGCTCAAGTAAAAGAGCCAACACTCCCTATAGCGTGTTCTGTCATTTTATAGCCACTTGGATGGGAACACAGAGCCACATTCACTGGAATGGAATTTTGTATTTGATTTCCCCCCGCCCCCCCCCCCTTCCTTTAAGTGTATCAAGAACACAGCTCATAAAGTCAGCTGAACTCCAAATCAGGCTGCAACAGCCAAAAGGCTGATGATCAGGGCTCCACGATTTCCTTACTTTTGAGATGATCATGGGAAATTCTCTGAAGGCATTTTACAGACAGTACCATAAATAACAGAGCTGAGATGGAGAGACCAGAGCCTTCCCCCTCTGTGCACAGATACAGGGAAGGAAGCTTAAGAGTGTGGTTTCTTTTCCCCCCAAGATTAGAAACATAGGACAAGAGTCTTAGGCAGATTTTATCTAAGTCTTCCAAACCGGGATTACATTACAATAGCTCTGCAGTTAACCAAACAAAAAAGCAGTTCGGCATTGTGGTTTTAAGAATAAAAAAAATTCTAATTAAAAATAATCAGAAATTTCCAAGTTCTTGCACAAACCCCAAATGGTTCATTATTAACTGCACACTGTTACATGACTTATATGTCAATTAAAAAGGCCCATACTGGGCATTATTCACTGGAAGGAGCTACAAACAACTCTCTATCCCAGGCATCAGTTTGGATAATGACCATCCTTGTTTAACAGGGACTTCTCTAGGAAATGCTGTGGTAGAGCAGGGTGCTGGCACTGTTCTGGCTGCCAAGCCTCCAGTGGTTTGCACCACTAAGGAATTCGTTACTAACTCACAAAGCCATTGGACAGCACAATTACTACCAGGTACAAACCAGAACATGGAGGAAAATGGGAGGACTAATTGTGGTGAGAATGACCACACGGCACAGAACAAGGAGCTTCATGAACCTGAGACAGAAAAGAAGAAAGCGGCTTCTTTCAGGCAAAAAGCTGATGCAGAATTACAGTTTCAGTAAGAACAAGGAAGGAACATTGTGCATGGAGCTGTTCTTGATGGACTGCCCACGTATCAATGCGTTTCAACAGTTTTCTTGGGATCCTAATCGGCTTTCAGCAGTGTCTTGTGACCCACTGTACTTCTGCACTAGGGAAAAATCCAGGGAACTGAACCAGACCATGCCCTGGGGCTTACACTGAATGAAACAGCTGGCAATGAGTTTTGCTTGGAAGATAAATACTTTTTCTGGGGAAAGCAGCTGTTATAAAATAACCTGAAACACACACCTGTGTCAGTAGCTCTTAACCTTGGTGCCAGCAAGTTATCCAGAGGATAACTTGGAGGAAAAAGTAAGAGCAAAATAAACAAAGCAACCCCCACTGCTGACACCTTACACACTCCCTTCTGCATTCCAAGCCCTCCACGGTGTTTCTAGGGGACTTGCCAGCCATACACATACAATTTATCACAGAATCACAGATTGGTTTGGGTTGGAAGGGACCTGAAAGCCCATCCCATTCCACCCCCTGCCATGGGCAGGGACACCTTCCACTATTCCCAGGTGGCTCTGAGCCCCATCCAACCTGGCCTTGAACACTTCCAGGCATGGGGCAGCCACAGCTTCTCTGGGCAACCCCTGCCAGGGCCTCAGCACCCTTACAGAAATTGATTTCTCCCTAATAGTTAATCTAAATCTACCCTCCTTCAGTTTAAGGTCATTTCCCCTATTTTAACTCATCTGCTGAAGGGAAAAAATTTTGGTTTTTTTTAATTTAAGACATTCATTTGAAGTCATTAGTATGTTCATAATCAATTCAATTAACATATTTATAAGAACAATTAGCTCAGGGTATTCTGCAGCTCAGAGCTGAAATCATCCAGCCAAGATAACCTGGAGTGGGAGGACATGAAGCTTTGCCCACACTGAGAAGGCGAGTAGGTTGGAAACAAGTTCACAAGAAGAGGGTGTGGAATAAATTCCCCCTGCTCGAGGCATCTAAGAGATGAGAAACCCTATTGCAGACGGCCTGCACTCTCTGTCTGGCCCAACACCAGTCCCAGTCCTCGAATCCTAGAATGGCCTGGGTTGGAAAGGACCTTATAAATCTTCAACTTCCAACCCTCTGCCATGGACAGGGATAAAACAATTGAAAAAATTTAAACAGTGCATGTGGATACAAAAATGCTGTTAGCAAGGAATTTTCCTGCTGCTTTCTAAGCCATGAGATACTTCTCTCTCTCAGGGAAGATAATAGCAGAAGTTCTGTAAACTATGAACACCTGCGACCTTGTAGAACTATGTTTATGGTACAGTAGAAAAATATTTTGACAATGGATGTTTAGGATTTCTAGCCAATCCACCCAGGGGGTGGCTGATCCTTTGTCCAATTAGACTATGAAGAAAAAAGTCTATAAAAGAGTTTGTAAAATAATTAAATAAATCAATCCTGCTGCACAATTCCTGCCTGCTGGTTCGTCTCTCCTCTCCTCCCTACGGCTGCGGGTAATAGTAATAAGTGCATCTCGACAGGCCCTTAAACCAATGCCAACAAGTCAATTTTAAATATTATAATATTAACAAGCATTACCTTAAAATATTATTTTAAAGGCTTCTAACACAATACTAACAGTGAGAGACAGGATTACAAGGCAAGTGCCAGCAAGTGGTTCGCTCTTCCACTGCTCTGATTCCACTTCAGTTGCAGTGAAAAGGCTCCCAGCTGCTCCTGTTTTAGGGATGAGGAAACACAGTTCCCTGTCTCACAGCAGAAAACACGGATTAGAGCATCAGGCAGATCTAAGTTTTCTCCTCTGGTTTACTCCTGTCTTTAGACACAGCTAGAACACAAGCAAAAATCTGTGAGTATTGTTAAGGGCTGGCTTAAACATATCATAAGCACAAAGTATTCCTTATGAACAGCCAGTGCCAAGCCACGGGAATAAGCCCAACGGTTTGTCTCCTCCATTCCCGGGCAAATATATGAGCTTGGACACAGACCTACAGGATTTAAACAGCCTGGAAATAAACCGAAACCACGTGCATTGCTGAACAGCCTAGTGGAAATTCTGTCCCGGTGCGTTAATCAATTAATTTCGTTATGGCCAGGATTTGGAGTAGAAAACAGCAAATAGCCCTGGGATCACTGGATGAAAGGAACTGTGTGGTTGGAAGGAGTGCTCCTCCCTTGCTGCCACAGAGAACAGCTGGCTTTGCCTGGATATAGAATATCCAGGAATTGAATCTTATAGTCAAGAAATACTGTCCTGTGGAATATGGTAAAGCCAAAGCAAATGCAGCATTCTCCAGGACAGCTGTAACAGAAGGAGGAAAGAGTGCCGGTCCACCCTATAGGGAATATTCTCTCTCCTCCCCTCTGAGATTTCAGATTGGGAAGAGAAAAAGTGCTTTGTAAAATCCATCAGAAAACGTTCATGTATTCCAGTGATTGTGAAATAGCCTGCTCATTTCAAACAGGCTCATACAACACCCCTCAGTTTTCCCTTAAATCACGTGTTCCAAGGAGGCAATGACACTTGCCACTATTAATACTCCTTTAACCAGCATACAGCGTCAGCTGAGGCACAAGGCAGCACAATTCCAGAAATAACAGATCCGATCTGGCCAATCCCACCTTTGTGCTTTGAGGCCCATCCTCAGCATGACAAACCCCACCAAAGCCCACCCCATCTTGCATAGCTCAGCCTGATTCGACACTCAAAGTCCCAGCGCAAAGTTTCTCTTCTCAGCTGCAAACCTGACCACTGAGCACTCTGCACAGGACTGGTTTTCACAAGACAGCCTTCCTAAAATCCCTGGAACCTGTGAGTAGCCAAGCATCTCAAGCCTGGGCAGGCAGAAAGAACCTAAACACACTTCCCTTAGAGTTTCCACTGACTGCGTTTATACAACACACAAGCTGTCAACCTTTCATACCAAGCACATCATTATGGGAGATCTTTACACCAAGGTCACTGCAGCATTCCTAGAAATCCAAGTGCACGACCATGGGGCATGGGGATTTGTGTTGTTGTTTTGGTTGTTTAAAGCAAAGATAAAATAGTTCTTACACAGAAGAAGTCAGTGACAAGCTCTACCACAAAAGCAGCTGTTCTGAATTTCAGGACTGCACTGGGCAGGAACTGCACTGCGAGTCAGCTCCACCATTTTGGGTCAGGAGAACATTCAAACCTTTTAAAAAACTGGATTAGTAGAGCAAAGCAAGACACGGAAAAGGAATGGGGATTAGCTTTAGAGGAACAGGATTGGGCACAGGCAACAGGAAAAGGAAAAAAAAGAGGATTATTTCAGTGTTTTCAACACTGAACTAACTACCCACCCCTCTCCCTTCACTGGACAACAGAAAGGGCACAAACACTATACATTTTTCATATAATTTCTTGGACCTGCTTTAGGGAATTCTGAAGAAATGACTAACAGTGAGAAGTATAAAAGAATATTCAAGAGTTCCAGACTTTCACAAGAGCTCATCCATCTGCTAGGGCAGCAAGCAGGAATCAAACTGCAAATGAGACAGAGGTTTGGGCAAGTTGAAGCCAAGTGAAACAATTCCAGCTTGGGAGAAGTTCGAAAGAAGCCAAACCTTGAGACATTTAAGCTTCAAGGAACACAACTGCAGAGCATCAACATCTCACACTGTGGGAGAGATAAAAGAGCTGGGAGCAATGGGATTTCCCCAGCACAAAGCAGCACAAAAAACGGGCAGGGAGCTGCTGCCAGAACAGCATTTTAACCTTCCGGTGCTTCAACTCTGGTTCCTTGTATATTTTTTTTAATTCAAGTGGATACCTGAGATGCTTCAAGCAGAGAGAGCATGGTTTGGGCTTTTTGGCATCTCTAGTCCCATGGTGAGTATCACTCCAGGAAAAAAGAAAACCCTCCTTCAGGAAAAATAACTGGTCCTCAATGAAACCATGAACGAGCAGTTACAGAAACCTCAGCCACATTCCAGGCTGCGTCACCAAGTGACTGAGGAGGTCAAGCTTGCTGCAAGAACGACCAAGGCGCAAAGAGTCACTTCCTCCATGCCGGATGTTACAGGGGCCCGGAGCACGAAATGCAGGGTGAGTACACGGCAAAGAGCAAACACCGACTGTGCCTACACAACTCCCTTCTCATCTGTGAATTCCAGAGACCTATGACTAAGTTCCTTTGCAAAGAAAGAATGCTTTCCTAATCAACTGCTGCTGCATCCACTAAAACATGGTTCAGAAAGGCAGCGCCAGCGTTCCAGCTATCCCTGCTGCTTCCGACTCTCCACAGTGGCACATCTCGAGAAGCAAGCAAGGGGAGGAGACTTCAATATGCAACTGGGAAGATGAATAAAGATGGTTTACAGCTTTAAGAATATTGCTAAGCCTCATTTGTAGTACATTTCTGATTTTCAGACTTTACACAGCAAACACAGCAGCTTTCCGGAAGAAGAGCCCATCATTCTGTCTGCTTTTCCCAAAGCCTTCTCCTCTCCTTTCCTTCTGCTTACCCATACTTAGTACTAATTAACTTGTTTCATCCATCCATCCATCCCTCCCTCCCTAACCTGTCCTTCAGGAGCATTTTCCCCCTTCCCCTGCATTCTCCCACTGTGCCAAGGTTCGACTCTCTAACACTGCAAACTGTTACTCCCTGAAGTCAGATCTGGAGGGGTATCACAGAATCCCATCATGATTTAGGTTTGGAAAGCACCTTGCAGATGGATCCTGTTCCACCCCCTGCTATGGGCAGGCATGCCTTCTGCTAGACAAGGTTGCTCCAAGCCCCATCCAGCTGGGCCCTAAACACTTCCAGGGATGGAGCAGCCACAGCTTCTCTGGGAACCTGTGCCATGGCATCACCACCCTCACAGTGGTGAAACAATTCTAGGAGGTGAAATCACACAAAACAATCAGGTCCTCACTAAATACCAGTTTACACCTTGCCATTTACTGTTCCTCCCTTACACACTTTCTCCAAGCACCGCAAGTGCTGATTATCAGTTGCAAAACATGACCACCTTTGCGCTGAAGTGTTACTATTTATAAGATGCTCCATGTAAAATACACATAAAAAATTAAAAACTGCATTCACTGTCACAGCAACCAGCTGCACCTCCTGATTCTGTTCTTCAAGTCTTGGGTGAAAAATTCCCCATTGCTCAAACTAAAGAGATCATCAGGAAACTTGGCAAACTCCCAGCCAGCTGTGCTAATGCTAATTTTTATAATTATCATTTTGATCAAACGTAAGCCAGACCCACACTGAGGAGAAGGGCAGCCCCAGGTGACTTTATTACAGCTGAACCCAAGTAAGATTCCAAGCCCAGTGGTTCTTGAATTTGGGGCAGGATTTTCAATTAATGCATCATTAAGGAGTAGATGATGACAGCAGGCTTTGAGAGCAGCATCCAGGGCAGCTGCAAGGCAAGTTGTAAGCTCAGCTCATGTGCCACACTGCTGGCAGTGCCATGCCGGTGACAGCCCACCACGGCCCCAAACAGAGCCATGAGGAACACAACGACCATGTCCACCGGAGACAGGACCAGCAGTCATGGACTTCAATCGCGGTGAGGGAGATTTAGGTTGGGCATTAGACAAAGCCTCCTTACAGGAAGGATAATTAAGCAGACGGATAGATTGCCTGGGGAGGGACAGGAACTGCTGTTCCTGGAGGTTTTACAAGTGGAGGGTGACATCTGTCATGCTGACCCCACTGTGGCCAGGGGGTGGATTAGCAGCCGATCTAAGACCCGGCTCTGGTTTCGAACAGCTTCCCAAATGCCCTGCTGGTCTCTGACTTCAAACTGCTCTGATCCAGGAGCTGATAATGGCACAGAAATACGTTTTGTTTACATCACAGCACTCAGGGAAAACTGAGATTCAGCATAACCAACACACAGTCAATCGCAGGCAGGGCCTGGGCAAGGCTCCTCACCCTGCTCTGCCAAGTGCTGGCACCCATTTCATAGAATCATGGAACGGTTTGGATTGGAAGGGCTGTTAAAGATCATCTCATTCCAACTCCCTGCCGTGGGCAGGGACACCTTCCACTCGACCAGGCAGCTCCAAGCCCCATCCAACCTGGCCTCAAACACTTCCAGGGATGAGGCAGCCACAGCTTCTTTGGGCAACTTGTGCCAGGGCCTCCCCACCCTCACAGGGAAATATTTTCTCCTAATATCCGATCGAAACCTATTCGCTCAATTTAAAGCCATTCCCTCTTGTCCTGCCTCTCCAGGCTCTTGTAGTGTCTCTCCATCTTTCCTGTGGGCTCCCGTCAGGCCCAACTGGAAGGCCACAATTAGGTCACCCCAAAGCCTTCTCTCCTCCTAACTGAACAATCCCAACTCTCTCAGCCTTTCCTCACAGGAGAGGTGCTCCATCCCTCTAATCACCTTGGTGGCTTCTCTGGACATATTCCCCCCAAAAGAGGGGCGACTATTTGGGTGTGGGTTCCAGGTACGAGCAGGCAGATAGCCAAAAACCAGGCTAATGCCCACAGGCTAATACCCCTTCACACCCCAGAGTCTGTCCAGTGCAAGGCAGCCCCCACCACCTCTTACCCTGCAGAACTCAGACAAGACACACAAACACGTTACCTTTTTAACGTTTTCCTCCTCCTCTTGGCGTTTCTCATAGTGTGAGAAGTCATCAAAGATGGAGGTGGTGTGCTTGTAGGTGGCAATGATTTTCAACACCTGCTTAGCCTTTTCCAGAGGCACCTCCTGAGTGTCTCTGGAGTTGGTCACTGGTTTATTCTCATTGTTCTCTAGGCGGATGTGTCGCAGCTGGCTGTTGGGAACGTCCTTCACAAAAATCCACCTGACATCAAAACGTCCCTTCCATTTGTCCTGGGACCACACACCTGCACAGGTGTTATAGTCCACAGCAGATTTCATTTCTGCTACACCGCAGAAGTGACCACTACCGTTGACACTGAACAGTAAGTATACGGGGCCCTTCCCGTTCATGGAGCGATAGGCTGCATCCAGTCTTTTGTTGCCATGCTCCGTACTGCACCAGATGTTGTATTTAATGGAACGGTGGATATCGTCCTCAGAGTAACTCTTAATGATGAAAACCCGCCCATGCTTCGGGTTCCAGTCAAAATCCTTGGGGTTGTAGTTGTTGACAGATCTCAACTTCTCCAAGACCGGGTGCGGCTCTGAAGGAGAACCAGAACTGGCCTGAGCCTGTCCCACTCCGTTACCGTCCACTCCGTTCTGGCCAAAGCCATTGCCGCGATTCCGAGGGGCGACCCAGCGGGTGGGCTGTGCTGGTGGCACAGGCAGCGGAGCTGGCGGTGGCAGCGCCTGTGGCTGCTGCCCACCCGGAGCCTGGGTCACTGGCGGGCTACTACTGATCTGCTGGCCCATGGGCTGTGGGGACACCTGCACTGGCTGCTGAGCAAGATTCTGGACCAAGGCCTGTGACGGGGCTTTTGCCCCCGGCCCTTTGTTATCCCAAGTTCCGATATCCATGTTATGTTTTATGGGAGGCGGCGGAAGACTTGACCCTGCAATGCCATTCTTGGTCTTCAGCTTGGGCTGCTGCTTGGCGGGTTTGCTGGCAATGTCAGCCCATGAGGTCGGCTTCGGCGGCGCAATCGTCGCCGGAGGCAAACTGTTTGACGTCACGATATTACCGGTGATGGATCCGCTCCCTACGGCCGAGCCGACGACTTTTGGGACGCTGCTCGCCACGTCCGTGCTACCCAGCTTGAGGGCTGCCATGCCCTGGTCAATGGTGTTCATGCCAGGAGCCTTGTTCAGAGTCTCGTTGGCAAAGGCCGACTGCCCATCGATCATGGCCCCTCCCAGTGAGCTGGGGGCATAGGCATAGTTGCTGCTGTAGCCAGAGCTTTGAGTGGATTGTCCCTGAGAACTGCTATTCCCCCAAGCCGAAAAGTCTATCCCGCTTGGAAAGAAGTTAAAGCCGTGCTGCCCGAGGAATGGAGTGCTGCCAAGGGCCCCTGGCTGCCCGAACATGGCGTCGGGAAGGAAGTGGGGCTCCCCGTTGCTCAGCTGTCCGTACGAGGTCAGGTAGGGCATGGGGGGATCTCCCCCCGTGGACCAGGCAGCTTCGCCTAAGGAGTAGGAGAATCCAATGGAGGGACTGAAGTAGCTTGGCAAGTAGGAATCAGACATTGCAGTGTATGCATTATTCTGAAAGAAAACCACAAAAACATAAGCACTGAATTGTTAGAAGGAGTGGAACCAATTTTGAGGGATCAGGAATAAAGGCAGCTTAGATTTCCCATGCTCCACCCCTCCCTACCTTAGGGCTGGGCAGATAAACAGGCCCAGCCTTGAACACCTCCTTTGTTACAAGGGCTCTAAAATCTGTTCCACTGCCAGAAAGCTTAAAGACAAAGGCACAGAAAGGTTAAAGACAAAGCTTCCCATGCCAAGGTGGCAGCGTGTGATGCTCCTGACATACAGTGTGGGACACTGGGAAGCCCCTGCCCAGGCTTTAAAAACCAGTATCTTACCTTGCATCCAAATACCATCTTCTGCTTGTAGCTACTCCCAACAAGGGTTTTTCCTGCCTGTGTAACATACTTAACCCTTATTATGGTGTTCCAGGCAGGATTTGGGGAAAGGATGCAGAGAGAAGGGGATTAAGAAGAAAAAGGATCCAGTGGAAGCACACTGCAAAAATCACGAGTGTCCCTGATGGCCTTTCTTTAACTTACTAGCCATGAAAACAGCTTTATTCCTACAATTTGAAGTTCCACACTTCACAATATTCCAAGAAATCGCAAACAAACAGGGATTTAAAGCCGATTCCTCAAAACACAAACTTCTCTAGTGCTGTGGGCACACATTGAAAATTACCTGAAAGTGGGAGGTAATCAATAAAAGCCTTTTACAGCACAGTGACAGCACCAGCACAAGCAGGTTTCAAATCCAGAGAGAGGGAAAAAAAAAAAACCCGGCGCCATGCCTTGATCTCCCTTTTAACATCCAAACAGCCTTTAGGTTACAAAAAACAAATGCCTAATTTGACAATTAGGGAAGTCTCAGACATCCCCAATATTTGCTTACATGAAAAACATCTGTCATTTCCCATTCAAAAACATGGGTCCCCTCCGGGGAGTGGTTCCAGTCCTGCTAATGGACATCATCCTGAGTAATTTGAACCTGTGAGCAGCAGCCTCCTGCTGCCCAGCCCCTAACACACCAGCCCAGTGTAGACGAGATCAAAGGCAGGTTCAATTCCCAGCTAAAAGCTTGACTTGCAGCAGGCTCTGCTCCATTTTTCGTTGAATCATGTATTCACGTGCCAAGCACGGCTCCCAGAGGACTTCATGCCACACTGAAAGCCAGGGAGTCTCTCAAGATGGCTCTGGCACCCTCCAGAAATAGCTGGTTTGCCACTCCACCTTCTACTTACGGGAGAGCAACAGGTTTGGGGCTAAGCAAGCCCCGACTTCACAGAAATTAATTGGAATTATTTAACATCACATGTTCAGAAAAGAAGATTTCTGTGGTACTGCCTGAAAACTCACAGAGATGCTCTCTCCAACCTTTGTTTTCACAAAGGTCTCCCAAAAAGCAAATCAGAAAAAAAAACCTCACTCTCATCCAGGGTTTTACTAACTGAGGAACTCAATCCTGCTAAACCCAGGGCTCAATCTGTCCAAAAGCACCAACACTGACACCAATTTCTAAGACAAATGAAAGAACTTAAAGCTTCCTATTACTTATTTTGAACCAGCAAAGCCCCTTCATAAATTAATCCCCTCAATGATAAGAGTAAGATATTCTCTCCTAAACTCAGCTTTAAAGGAACGGGAACATGCTGGCCCATCCCTAACCCCGAGGGAGAGCCATTTCCTCTCCACAGGAGCACTCGAAGCACCTCACTATCAGATAAAAATCTTTCCTCTTGTCATCTCAAAATATTTTCCCAGTTGTCATTATGTTCAACTTCGACATATTTAACACAGGCTGTATTAAGCTATGACCTGTGGAGTACTAGGCAGCTACATACACGTAGTAAGGAGGGAGCAGAGCAGTTCAAGAGTTGAGCACAGGCAGCTCAGAGCAAATTTGGGACACAGTCACTGCTGCTCTCTACCTGAACACCACCAACACTGCTTTGTTATCACAGTACCTCGCTCTGCTCCCCTGCCCTTGCACAACTGACACGCTTACTGGTTAACATGCAAATAAAACTCCACCAGCTTCTCATTCTCTCCATGACTAACACTCTTTGCACAGTTATTTCCTCAAATTCACTGTTCCTCCTCATCTCAGACCAGAAGCAGGGTTCTCAGTGAGCCTTGCTGTTGAGCTTTTCCTTTTTAAAGGGTTGAGAAATCATTTACTGTGTATCTGAGCTTTACAATACACAGTAACCTCGTGGGAACTGACAAGTAACAGTCATACCTGAGAGAGCAGGTGGGGAATAAGGAGCAGTGAAACTTTACAACATGGTTACCTCACGGGTGTGTGGAGAGCTTGGGAAGCCAACTCCAAAACTCATTTAATTCAATTACTCAGAGCAGTTTCTCTAACTCCCTTTCCCATCTCCAGCAAAGAGGTGCACCCTTGGATACCTGTGTATTTTTGCCTCCCTCCAGACCAAGCTCTGGAGGTTTTGGGCTCCATTTTATAGAATACAGACCAGCAACATCGCACAATGAGGAACCGAGAGTCACTCAGAGATTCCACTCCAAGTTAACTTGGTGGTTTCACCTCGCTCCAGCTCAGTTTCTTCCTCCTGGGGCACATCCAACCGCTTCCTGATTTTTAAAACCTATTTTTACCAGCCTGAGACACACCAAAAAAAATTAAAGATCCAGAAATACTTCACCAAACATGCAAAATAGAGTAAAACACTCTGTTGCTTCAAAATTATAATAACCTTCATTGTCTTCAGGAAACCTAAATAAAACTGCAATTTGTAGGAAATACATCCACATTCAGAAGGAAGCTGGAAATTAGGGATGTTGATAGCTCAGACAAAAAAAAACCAGCATTAAGTAACAACTACTAGGAAAGTAGCTGCTTTTATTCGAGAAAGTAATAATGTTCTCTCACCCTATGAAGACTGAATTTAGGCTTGTAACTCTTTGGGGAGCTGAATGCAGTGAATTGTCTTGATGGACAGGCTGAATTCTGAAGATTATGAACAACTAACATGACAAAGAATACTTATCCCCAGATCTTTAGCACGAACTAGGAAACTACTTGTTGAAAATTTAACTGAGACAGAAATCTGTTTCTGTGTTCCAACAAAACATGCATCACGTTTACATGAAAAAAATAACGTACTGACTAGTAAAAATAAGCAAAAATACAGCAAGGGGAAACCAGAACAGCTTATTTTTACTGGTCACAACTGGAAAGAGAAGCCAAGAGAATAAACTGACTGCTCCAGTGCTACTACAGATGTTTATCTATGGTACTCACTTGTACATCTAATCAGCTGAACTCCATCTGTTCTGTGTCACTCCCCTGCAGCTCATTAAGGAAAACAAACAAACACCAGTTAACAGTGGAGTTAATCTAAGAGAAAGTGAAGAGGAAAAGTAGCTGCAAGTTTGACTTCCAGGATCTGGTCACAAAATGCTCTGGCTCAACTTGTAACCGAAGTTCTCACAAAGAGAACTCAACGCTTGCATCACATGTGGGCTCTGGGGTTTTTGGTTTGGTTTTGTTTGTTTGTTTTTTGTTTTTGTTTTTTTGGGGGGTTTTTTTTGGTGAAAAACAGAAATCCCCCTGACAGGCATCATCAGTTGACTTGGTGTACAGGTAAGAAGGTTGATCTGATCCTCCAAAAGTGCGGCAGCATCACGTGAAGCAACTTCACAACCCAACTCAGCATATCTCTCTGATGTAAAGAGCCAGAAACCAAACAGGCACAACACTAAAACTGAAAGAGCAGAAATGGTGACTCTGAGACAGTCATGTTGGAAAAAAAAAAGACCTGGACACCAACTCTAGGAAGTTCTCACAGCCTCAGAAAGTTGCTGAAAACCTTCCTAGTTCACCCACCACTATCTAAGGGCAGTCAATGCTTTCTGCCTGCAGAAATGCAGGTGTAGGATAGGATATAATTTAAGGCAGCTAGCAAACATCAAAATGCAATCAGTGGAGATGGGAAACACACAAGGAGGCCAAATTCCCCTCCCTTGGAGCAGCAGGAAACCATCAGGCTCTTGGTGCTCCTGCCTGCATCAGGTACTCACCGGGCGGGCCTGGGGACTCAGGTAAGGCTCAAAGTCATCATCGTTCAGTCCATCCTTCTGGTGCACAGAGCCGTTTTGCACTGAGAAGAGATGTGTAACGTTAGAAAAACCTATGCAATGAATTCCCATAACGAACAGCTTAAAGTATTTAAAGCCAAACCCCGTAACATAACGAACTTCTGCCAATTCTAACACACTACACTCAGCCCACGGCACACAGACGCTTGCCCACCGCACAGACATCACCCGCAAACTATCCCCACCCCAGCAGCCATGCCCGGTCGCAGGGTTTATTTCCCCCCCGGCAGGTTTTAGGGAGACCCTCCCGCTCCCAGCCGCCCCCCTCCCCCCCGGCTTCCCGGGACCTCACCTTTGTTGCTTTGGCCCTTGGGTCTCTGGCGCGACGGCGGCGACGTGGGGAGAGAAAGAGGGAGAGCGGTGAGTCAGGGACACAGACTCGGCCCGGTGAAGGGGGGACAGAGCCGGGGTGGGTAAACAGACCCGTCGCGGCGGGGGAACCCAAGGCCCGGCAGGGACAAATCCGGCCCGGGGAGGGGAGAGATCCGTCCCGGCGGGGTCGAGCCCTGCGAGGACAGGCCCGGCCCGGCCGCATCACAATGGAGCGCGGCCCTGCGACAGGAGACGGGTGAGGCCGCAGCCGCCGCTCGGCCCGGCCCGGGGCGCAACCCCCGTTAGGCCCAGAGCCGCGGTCTCGCCCGGCGGGGCCGTCCCGGTATCGGCGGGGGTACTCCTACCTGCTCCAGGAGGCTGCTAGCCGACATGGCTCCGCGGCGGGGCTGCAGGCAGGGAGGGGCGGGGCGGCAGGCGGCGGCGCTTTGTCCGGGCCCGGCGGGCTCGGGGTGGCCCTGGCGGACTCGGGGCGGCCGCCGGCGGAGCGGGGCGGGGGGACGCTCTATCCCGCCATCCCCACCCCACCCCCCCCCCCCCCCCCCGGCCGCGCGTCTCTATGGCCCGGGCCCGCCGCCTCGCGCTCCCCCCGCCCGGTCACGCGGCACCGCGCGCGCCCAGGCACAATGGCGGGAAATGGGGGGGAGGGGGGGCGCAGGGCATGCCGGGACGGCGGAGGACCGGAGTGTTGGGGGAGCAGCGGCCTCGCTCGGCTAGAAGTGGGAGAGCTCTTAAAGGGCCAGGCGGCCCCGCGGCGGTTTTAAGGCAAAAAATGGCAAATTCGAGGCCCGGCTGCGGGCTCAGCCCAACCTCATTCTGTCGCGCCACGACATTTTAGCTCCCCCCGTCCCCAGTCCAGCACTCCAGGGTGTGGAGAACCCAGAGGACATCGCAGTCCTCTGGGACCCCCACCCAGGTCAAGTGGGCTACCTGGCTGTTGGGTGGGCATACAGCGAGCAGGGAACCCAGAGTCACCCCCCTTCCCGGCCAAGAGACAGGAACAGCTCCAGCAGGGACCTGACAGGATCTGCTGTACTCCTGGATTGGGGAAGGGGATGCTCAAAAGGTCCCCACTGCCCTTCAGCCAAGGGGCTACCTGAAGGAGCAAGTCAGAGGGGAATGGAGGAAAGGTGGCTGGATATGGAAGGAGGTGGATCCCTGATCCAAAACCACAGAATCCCAGACTGGTTTGGGTTGGAAGAGACCTGAGAGCTCATCTTGCCGTGGGCAGGCACACCTTCCACTAGACCAGGTTCTTCCAAGCCCTGTCCAACCTGGCCTTGAACAATTTCAGGGATGGGGCAGCCACAGCTTCTCTGGGCACCCTATGCCAGGGCCTCACCACCCTCACAGGGAAGAATTCTTTCCCATCGTCCCATCTGATACCCTGCCCTCTGGCAGTGGGAAGCCATTCTTCCTCCCTGTCCTGTCCCTCCAGGCCCTTGTCCAAAGTCCCTCCAGCTCTCTTGGAGCCCCTTTAGGCATTGGAAGGGCCTCTGAGGTCTCCCTGGAGCCTTCTCTTCTCCAGGCTGAGCATGGGACCTGGCTCCCACAGCTGTTTCCACCTCCACCCCAAGCCAGGAAACACTTCCCAGAGGCCAAGGTCAGAGCAGCAGCAACCACCCCTCACAAACAGGTTCTGGGATCCCTGCTGTCCCCAAGGTGATGGAGACACCGCCTTTCACCTCTCCATGAAAAATCCATTGGAGCTTAATTCTATTTTTCCTTTTAATGCAAAAAAATAGCCAAACACATCTTCCTGCCCTCCCCCCACCCTCCCCAGCTGTGTTTCCTTTGCCGTTGCTCTGCTTAATATTTCCAGCCAAGCAGCTCCCACCCTCCCAGCCCTCCCAAACCTCTGCAGCTCTAAAGCCACCCGGTGCTTCCCCCCTTCCATTTTCCCAGTGTGGCAAAGCCCAAATGGATCTCCAACCACCGAAAAAAAAGAGGGAAAGAGAGAAAACAGCGGGGTGCACAGTATTTCACCAACGTGCCAGTTCAAATCCTGCCAAGAGATTATAGGAAGAAAGAAGAAAAAATAATACAAAAATAAAACCACCAAACAAGTAGCGACAAGCATGGAGCAGCCTCAGCACACAATGTAAACAGAAGCTGTCCCGATCCGAAATCCGGCTCTCCCGGAAAGCAACAGCACAACATGCTTTGTACACCCCGAAAGGTCCCTGCGGCGCTGAGCAGCCAAGGGGGAGGGTCTGGGTTTGAGCTTGAGTTGATTATAGTTTGCCTTATACAAAAGGCTGAAGTGATCTCGGAGTCTTCAAGCGGCATTTGCAGCACCGAGCCTTGCCAGGCAGGGAAAGGGATGGGGGAAAAGTGCCGTGGGAAGAGGTGGGATTGGGATAGAGGGACCCTGAGAGAAGGTCCCAGGGCTTTGCAGCTGGGAAATCTGGACAAGGGAAGGGAGAGAGCAAACAAATACAAAAAAATAGATATATAAAAACAATTTGTGTGGAGGAGGAGAACACGCACAGTAAATTCATTGTACTGTCAGTCCCCCCCAAAGTAAGAATAAAAAATCCCATTTGAGGTGACAGTGAAGGGTCTGACAGAATTCCCTTCCCTGGGGAAAATAAAAATACAAATGAGGTACCTGTTCCACCCCAAATCCATCACCCTTCTCACAGCCACATCCACACTCAAGCCACCAGTTATTGTCTCTCAAATAAAGCCTCCGGGCCAGGGCAGCCCCAGAGCAGAAGCACCAAGGCGTGGCTAGTTCCTCCTGGTTGGGTTGTCCAGCAGAGATTCAGTCTCTCCTTGACCCTGCCACACGTGGTACTATTCAGTGCTCCACAGAGACGGAGCCTTTTCCACATCTCACGTGTTTCTCCAGCTTTGTTTTAAAAATCAAAATTGTACATATATATATATATATATATATATATATGAAATATACAGTACGATGAAAATATCCATGGTAACAAATGGGGTGGCTGGAAAAGATGCTTAACAAAAAAGCCTGAAATAAAACAAATTCCCAACTCTTCCCCTAACTGATGCTTGCCTTCCCCACTAGTCTTCCAAGACCACAATCTCCACATTATGGACCTGGTGCTGATGGTCTTCCACATCTCCCACCACTTTCTCCTCAGTCCTCAGCTCTGTCTCCAGGATCACAGCTTTGCCGTCTGACTCGTCTGTGTCTACCTCAGGATCCGGCGCCGGGTCGATCTCTATGATGGTCTGCCCATCGTCCGAGGTGCCTTCCACAGCTTGGATGGTGGAAGTAATGCCAGACTCCATGGCCACCAGTTCCACAGGGTTGACCACGGCCGCCACGTTGGCCAGGGCCCCGCTGTCCTGCATGGCTGCTGAGCTCAGCAGTGCCAGGCTGGAGGATGGGTGCAGGGTGACCGTGTCCGAGGAGCTGGTCTTGGAGGATGAAACCACGGTGGCATATCGGAAGAGCTGGGAGCCAGATGGCAAGGTATGAACAGTCACCGGGCTGGAGCCTTGGCTGAGGGTTGCCACCGGGATGTTGCCCACAGAGAACTGTTGTCCAACGGGCGCAATGGCGATGGGGGAGATGACAGTGAACTGAGGCTGCTGGATGGGGGTGGAGGGGCTGAGGATGGTGGCAGAGGCTGGACGCTGCAGACGGGGTCTCTTGGGGGGCTTGGGAGCACTCACGGGCATCAGCACCACATTCTGGATGGTTTGGGACTTGGCCTTCTGGTCCCTGGCAAGTTTCTTCTGCTCTTCCAGCTGCCGCTCCAGGTCTGCAAAGGGAATGGTGGAGCAACACGTCACGCCAGGGTAAGTAGGAGCTCCTGGGGCTCCAGAACCAACCATCACTCCCAGGTTTGTGACAGGAGGTCACCCAACCACCCAGTGAGCCTGATCTTGGCTTCTCCCTTGAGATCAAATGGCACTGAAGGAAAAGGGTAGGTTCTCCTGCCACCCACATAGACCTGGTCAATGTTCTGGCTGCCAGCGCCTGGGTAAGACACAGGTAACATTCCGTACCTGTTGGCTACTCCTACTGACGAGGAGATGGACATTCCTGCTCCCCAAACTAAACCCACCCGCAAGGGAGTGTGGACAACCCCACCTCCACCCCCCACCCTGGCAGTTAGAATTGCTTCCTGAGCTTGGCTGGGTCACCTCCCCAGGAGCCAAGCACCTGCACTAGGAACAGCAGCAGGATGCCTGGGTCAGCGAAACATCCCCCTCAACCCTTGTCAGTGGTGGGAACACTGGGAGCCAGAAGTAGCACAGTAACCACATTTATTCAGGGCAGTAGGGGACTAGGACATCTCAGATAACAACAGATCCTACAGGACATAGCGAGGAGGGAGACACATTCAGTGAGCAGCTCTGGGGATCCCAGGTCAGTCAGTGGCTTCAGCTCAGGGGAAGCTGAGCAGGACACCCAATAGCTCCGCAAGACAAGCAGGTAGCCCCGATAGCCAAGACAAGCAGAAGCTCAGCACCCCATACTCGGACAGGCTTATTAGCTCAGGTACAGCATGACACTGTCCACGGCTTGGGTGACTATGGCCCAGCACTGAGCTGGCAGGTCCTATTCCTGATCCCGAGGGAATTGGACTCAAGCCCGCAACACCCCGACTGCAGCAAAGGGCACGGACTTTGGGCTGTCCAACGCCCCAAGCAACTGCTCTCTGTGAGGCAGGGGAGAGACAAAATTCCACTCAAGCCCTAGGACAGAAAGGGATTGGGATGCATTTGTTCTGGGGTAGCCTGTAGTGAACACTAACCCTCATTCATTGGGGTTGTGTGGAAGGAAAGTCACGTCCATTCCCAAGAGTAGCAGCAGGATGTGAACCCTTATTAGGCACTTTACCTGCCAATGTGTAAAGAAACTGCTCCTCTCCTTGCTCTGTCTGGTTTTTCCTGTTGTCCAGCACCTTCTTGACTGTGTCCATTAAGCCAAATGTATGGGCAACGTTGTTCAGGACTGCAGCATCTCCAAGGAAAGGGCACAGGGATGTTAAGACTTGGGCACTCAAAAGATGCTCCTGTTACACCAAAAATTTTCTACTGCTTTTTCAAACTCTCTCTGTTCTTTCACAAGGGCTAGCTAACAAGGGGAAGCCCAGCTCCCTCATCCTTCTGACATCCCAGGATTAAAAAATCCCATTCACATGATAAAGCAAATTGAACAGAGCTGTGTCACTCAAGCAGCTCCAAATTGCCGCAAATGACAGTGTAATTTGCAATCACAGAGATACAAATGAGCTCTCCACCCACAAATCATCACCCCATGCTGCTGACAGTGTCATTAACATGCCAAGCTCCGCTGAAAACTGTGCAAAATGTCTATTATAATCCACTGACTTCAACCACTCGCAGTTCCCAAAGAACTACCACCTACCAGACACAAAGACCCGCCAGCCCAAAGTTAAATTAGAAATTTTTTTTTAAAAAATCCTGGGTAAAATGAAGTTTGTGGCTACATGGATGTTCTCTCAGGAAGAGCATCGACAAGAGGTGTTCACAGGGGCATGTGCCGAACCGGATTAGGGAGCTGATCCAAGTTAAAAATAACCCTAAAAAGGGGAGGGGAGTTATTTTTAACCCAGATTGCTTCCCTCATCTGGTTCAGCCCCCAAAACAGGTTTTCTGGCACCAGTGAAAGCAGAACGAGAAGTGAGGGGGTAGGACCTGTTTAAGCCTGCAGTGTCACAGAGAAGTGTTTGAGTAACTCCAGTCCAAGTGACTCTGGGAGAGCTTCCATGAGGGCTGGGAGCTGCAGACAGTCATCTGATGGTCCCAGCAAGCTGCCAGGGTCACTTTGCTGAGGGAACAGGGTGGAACAGTGTGTCCTTGTGCTTTGAAGCAAGGGGACTTCACAGCTGGGCAGGCTGAGAACACACAGAGACTGTGCTCCCACAACTCAGCTAATGAGTGGGAACTCACTCCCTATCCTGACTCACCAGCTTTACATGGTGGGATGGACCCTTAGCACTTTTTGTTTTGCCTGCAGCTGCCCTTTTGAGGCTTCTTCCTCACAACCTACCTGTCATCTGGAAGGGAGACTGACCCAACCGCTGCTGCACACCTCTTAGGACTTCTTCTATCTCCTTCTGGATGTTGCACACCACCTCTTCCATCAGCCCCACATCAGCTATTCCTTTCCAGAACATCAGTGTGTCCTCTGACACAAAAGAGGAGGAAAAGAAGTCAACATGTACAAGCATTTGGCATTTTTCCCACAGGGCCACCTTAAACCTCTCAGACAAACGTATCTTTTCAAAGTGACTACCTTTGCAAGGTAGTTTGGCCACTGGGGTGGACAGGACACGTGAAAAAACTAACCAATCCCAAGCCAAGCAAAATGGACTTGGGGAGCAAATCAGGAACAGGTTTTCAAGCAAGTCCATGACTTCCAAGGCAACATTTCACATTTCTGCAAGGTGCAGAACTTAATATCATTATTTGAGGAAATTCTAGCTAAGCTTCCATACTGATACTACAAGGGAATGCAAGGCCAGAGAGACAAAACAGAGAGTCGACAGGGAACAAACATGACTCTGCTCCTTGTTGGTTCCAGCCTGGCTCCAGGCTGGCAGATGTGTTTCACATCCTTGGAATAAAATAGAAAAGCCCCTCACTGTAACCAGTAACATCTGATCTAAGGGATCATCCATCCGCCACGAGGCCACGGACAAAGTACTACAGTGGTAAGGAGCTCCACTGGCAGAAAGCCTCCATGCCTGGGAAATGCTGGGATAGCCAAGGGGCTGGGGGACAGTTTTGTCATTGCCCAAATTTTACTTGTTTTGAAGATTTAGGTTTCCAAAATGTAACAGGGGAGGAGAGGGGAAAAAACCACCCAACAAGCAGCCTGAGCTTACCTGAGATCTCATCTGTGTCCTTTTTCATGCCTTCCTCAGTGGCCATGGTGACAGCAGCTGTCAGAGCCGAGTTCCACTCGATCCCCTCCTCCATACTCTCCTCCGACAGCGCGATCTGGGTGATGCTCCCTGCCAGAGAGCCCCCATCAGCTCCCTCTGCCAGCCCTGAATCCCTGCTTTGCTTCCCAACCCCTGAGTCCTCCCCAGGCTCTCTTTCACTCTTTGCGTCAGGTTTGTGCTTGGATCCTTTCAACCAAAACAGTTAAAAGCAAATATTGCTGCTTCTCAATTGGAACTGTGAAGAACTCTGGGGCTTCTGGAGGGAAAACCATGTGCCTTGCACAGTGGAGTCCCGGTTCAAGGGAGCAGAAAAGGATCAGAATAAAGAAGGGAACAAATAAGGCTCAGCCCAGCCACCCTTCTCGCCTTGCATCATTCACAGGCAGCTCTGCACCCCTAATCCCTCAGGAAATTGTGCCAGGGTCCAAGCTGGTTTATAGAAGGGAAATGGATCTGACTTGATCCTAAGTTTCTGGATCAAATTTGGGACTAAACCAATGTGCAGCCACTCTAAGTTGGCTATGGTGCTTTCCAAGAGATTCTCCTTAGCCTATGGACAACTCTGCCATGTCACCCACCCAGGGGCTCAGAGAAATATAACCCACCCAGCTTAACAGTGTGGTACAGTTGGGAATAGTCTTCTCCCTTAACCTCAGCAAAGAGATCTGTTTCTGCTCTGCAGCATAGGATCACTGAGAACTTGCAGTTCGAACAACAACCAAATCATGTCCAGCCACCACATTCTGCACATGGATGTTCTGAAGGAGGACAGCATCTCTAAATTCACTCCTAAGTATGAGCCTAAGTCATGCCTTTATAACAGACTCCCAACTGGAAAATATATCAGAAAATGCTGTGCGAGCTCTAACAGGTGTTTGCTCACGTGATGATCCCAGAGCAAGGATCCCTGCAAGGCTCTCAATCCCACTCCTGGCTACCAACGCTGCCTCTCTGGAAAGCAGCTGCTTGATGCCAGCAGTTTTCCAGCCTTCCCAGTCCTGCAGAGCAGAGCTCCCTGACGGATGCTGCCAAGACTTCTCCAAACAGACATGAGAAGCATTTTCCTTCCCAGAAACCAGAGCAATCTCCTGGTGGGACTGCCCTGCTGTGCCCAGGGAGAAGGTGTAAAGTGTGTGTGGGAGGGACAGGAGCATCAGAGGGAAGTTCCCATGGCATTGGTAACTGCTTTCCTACCGTCAGCTGAGGTTGGAGTCTGCACCACGCTCTGCTGCCCTGGCACTGGTGCTCTGGCGCTGCTGATCAGGAGATCAAACTTGGTGCTTCGACAGGTGTTGGTGCAAACTTTGTCATGTTGATAGAAGTCAATCTGCCCTGAATCCATCATCTTCCTGTGCAGGGAGTAGGGATAGAATCAGGCTCAGCTCAAATCTCAGCCTGAAGACAAAAGGCAGTATTCCACCTGGGAATGCTATGGCCATGGGAAGGAAAGAGAAAGGGAGATCCCAGGGCCACTCTGCACACAAAAAATCTCCTGCAAGGCTTTCAAATGGCAAATACAAGCCAGCCCCAGCTTCACATACAGGGCTTCAGTCCTGTTCCACCCCAGGTTCCCCAGGCAAGGCCACTTCTGTCCAGGATGAGGGATCCTGACCCTCACATCATGGGGCCGGGATCTCTGCAGGCTGCTGGCCAGGTACTGTGGGCCTCCAAGAGGCCTCCTGGGGACTGCAAAGCAGACAAAACACCTGCTGGGGGTCCTGCAGCTACAGGGGTGGAGCCCTGAAGCTGGACAGGGTCAAATACCTTAGCATGATTCCTCCAAGGCGAATGGCTCTCTTCCAATCCTTCAGGGTAGACTTCCCAGCCAGGTGAACAAAATGCTTCGGGCTGATCAGTTGGTCATTGAACTGGCAATGAGACAAGTAAAGGCTCAGCAAACAGGGTAACATCGCTTGGGAGGATTGGGACATCCAACACAGCTCATCTGAGCCCCCACTTCCACCCAGAGAGAGGAGTTGCTTCTCAGATCCCTCCCAGCTTTGATCCCCTGGACACAGCAACGCTCACAGCTCCAGGAAGGACGTCTGTAGGAATGATCTGCCAGCCACAGGCATTCACAGCCCTAACCAAGAACAGCCTTAACCAAGAACAGCCCTGAAGGCTTTATATGAACCAAATCATCTCCTATGAACATGTACAGTCATCTTGGAGATCATTACAGGAGGTTTCTGTTACATCCAATGGCCCAGCAGCATCCAGCTGACACAGGTATTCCCTTGGGCATCCATTCTGCCCTGCTCCAGTGACTCGAGTAGTTCCTGTTGAGGGGCAGGAGCACAAGGGGCTTGGCTGTCACATTGCCATGCTCTCAGGTGGGAAAAGGTAACACCAAGATTTCCCTTCTCAATGCAACCTGCTTGCCAAGGAAGTGACAGGAGTGGAGTACCAGGACACTGAGGAAAAGGGAGGAGGCAAAGCTCTGCCAGATCTCAACACACATCTCCTGCCTGCCTTCAGTCCCTCCTCAAAGGCCAATACAGCTGAAATATGAAGTGGGTGATAGATATCCTTCCCTCCTTAACCCACTCTTTCCATGCTTCTCCCCATCAAAAAACAAGTTTAGCACCAACAATCCAAGGACTCGGTTAGGATGAAACACAAAAACTAAGGAATTCCTGTGGAGGCCAACCAGCGCACCTGGAGAGCAGAGGAGAAATCCACTGGGAGTTTCTCCCTTACCTTCACACACTTGACATTAATTCCTGGACAGACAAACTTCTTCCAGAGGAGGATGGCTTTGCTCTCCCCACAGGTGATGGGATAGGCGATCTCGATTTCCTCACTCGTTTCGAGGGTGCTGGGGTCTGAGGGAGGAACGACTCAAAATGAAACTTTCCACCCAAGAGGCTCCAATCCCACAAGGCAGGAGCTGGAAGCTCACAGGCTGTGAGACCTGCACTTGGGAAACCAAAAAAAAGGCCAGATCCCAGTTCAGGATCAGTCCTCTCTTTGTCTTCTCAGAGTTAGTTCAGATTAACTCTTAACAGCAACTGGGATCTGCTTTTTGGTATAACAATGCTCCAAATAAAGTTCATTTATAAGGAAACGTGAAATCAGAAATCCAACACATCTGTAAGAGGGTAGGTGTCAATGAGAACAATCTTAGTGGCAACAAAATGGTTTAAAGTTTGAAGCACAGATATCTCTCCAATTCTTGCAGCTCTGGTACCTCTTTAGCAGTGATACCAGATATTTACTGATAATATATTCTCTTCACGTGCAGAGTTTCTGCTAAGCCTGCCAAAAGACCCATACCCACACAGGAAGCAGAACTCTAGTCAAGATCTAGTGACAGCACCCGGTGACAGGAGCCTTTTCCCACACACTGCTCAGGATGGCAGGGAGCACTGGGAGCCAGCCTGCTTGGTTCTTCTGAACATCCAATCCAAACCATCGGACTGTTGGTTCAGCAAAGACCCTGCAACCAGAGCCTGATGCTTCAGCCACCACATCTTCATCACTATCATTCCTGCTGCCAGTGTCTGCACACATGACTAGGGTGACATCCCGGCTCCCCTGCACCCTGTGGGAGCCCTTACCATTCATTGCAGGAGAGCCAGGATCTCACTTCCAGGACTTTGAGACCAAGCAGTAACAGCAGACTCTTACTCCAGAGTATGCCCAGCCCCTGCACCCACATCCATGCCTGGGAATCAGCATCTGCAGGGGCAGAGCCAGAAGGAAGCCCAGCGGACTGGAGACACCAGCCCTGCATAGGAGGGGATTCATCCATGCCAAGTGGGAACTCACCAATCCCTTCTTCCAGCTTGTGGATGGTGTGGGTTTCAACGGCCACCACAGCAGCGCTGGCCTCAGAGCCCTCTTGGTAAATCCTGTGGTGAAAGTGGCCATCCATAAACAAACTGTATAAATCATGGGAGATTAGGATTCACAGCACAGGGTTAAAAATTCAGTTAATTTCTTTTTGCCTGTCCTCAAGGGACATGAATTTTGTCTGATACAGCTTCAATCACCAGGAATTTTTTGGCACGTACAAAACACGAATAATCCCAAGGCCTGACACATGCAGAAGCATTCCCAGTGCTGTCATCCCACCCTCCACACTGCCAGCGCCACTGAGGCGGCTCTGCAGGCTTCCCTGTGCCTTCTCCTCTGCTTTCTGTCACCCTCAAGAGCAGGAAGCAGAGCCCAGTGTCCCAGGATTTCCCTTCCAGTCCTGTGTGACACTGCAGCACAGATGACCACAAAGGGAAGTTGCTGTCAGGCCCACAGCCACCCTGCCCTGCAAATATTAGCAAACTAGAGCCAGTTTTTTTCCATCCTGATTGATCCAGAGTGCAGATGAGACCACTCTCTGCAGCAGCTGCCAGGGAGCCACAAAATTCCCTCCACATCCCAGCCTCACTTTTAGAAGAGGATTATTTTAGGGGAGAGCTGGCACAGAGGCACATAAAGGTCTGAACACACAGACCACTGCGTTCAGCAGCTGCAGTGTGGCAAAACCCAACCCTGGGACTCGAGAAGGAAGAGAGAGACTGGGACAGCACTGCTTCCACGATCCAGGAGCACTGCACCAACACAGCCTCGCAGGACAATTTCAGCCCTCGGAGGCCCCGTGACAGCCACACACACTAAAGCTTTAATTTGTTGCATTTTCTCTCTCCCCTGCATGGCACAAAACTGACGCAGACCTGGAAAACACAGTGACGCTCTGTCCCCGGACCATGAAAACCCACAGGGCTCCCCCCCATCCCACTTCGCACCTCCCAGTTACACCAGTACAATCCTACTCACCCTTGCTGCACCGGCTGGAGCTGCAAGATCACTTGGGTTTTGGTATCCTCCGGGTTCTCCCCTTCATTCCTGTCACTTGGTACAACCACCACATCACCCACAGGGACGCTCACCTCGGCATTCGCCATCTCTCACATGAACCCGGCGAGGTTTTCTCCTCCCTGTGGATCACGAGAGCTGGGAACAGATCCCAGAGGCAGATCCCCCCAGTGTCATCCCACTCATAACTTCCCGAGCCAGCAGCTCTCTCCAGCTCTGAACCCCCCAACCTGGCACCAGGGAACAAACCCACATGGTGGGTTTTGGCAAGAGTGCGTTTCCAACACAGAGCTTCTCCCGCTGGCCCTGGCCGGCAGTGCTTCCAGCCGTCCCTGGGATGCTCTGGTCCACCCCTGGGATGCTCTGATCCCTCACTACCAGGAACATGCCTGTGGGTAATCCTTCCCAGTAGAAGCTGGCGTCAAGGTGTGGTGCCACCACAGGAGGACCTGACACGGGGTCCCAGAGCAGCTGCACTCCCAGAGGATGTGTCTATGGTTGTGCAGGAGGCACAAAGGTGGTTTTGTTTCAGTGTGGGGCTGGAGTTCATGCCTGCAAGCCTGGGGTCTACAAGCTGCTGGGAAAGCCAGTGTCAGAATCGTGGAATGGTTTGGGTGGGAAGGAACCTGAAAGCTCATCTCATCTCACCCCCCGCCATGGGCAGGGACACCTTTCACTCGACTAGGTTGCTTCAAGCCCCATCCAGCCTGGCCTTGGACACTTCCAGGGATCCAGGGGCAGCCACAGCTTCTCTGGGCAACCTGTGCCAGGGCCTCATCACCCTCACAGGGAAGAATTTCTTCTCAATATCCCTTCTAAATGTCAGAGACTTCAGGTCAGGATCTCCTGGCGGGTGACGGGGGGCTCGGTGTCCCATGGCTGGGATGCACCACGACAAACCTGGAGAGCCACCGGCACAGGGGCCACGCGCCCACCCGGCTCCAGGCGTGGGACCCCCACGGGTCCCCGCACCTCATCCCGCTCCGGGGGACAGACAGGCCCACCCGAGACTCCCCGAAAGACGGTTGGGCTTCCCCAGATGGCCATCGAGGGGGGGGTTAATAGGACACGGACAAACCGCGGCGGCGATCGCGCCGAGGCCTTAAGTGGGGGGG
>NW_024581049.1:57400-84643 GCF_017639235.1 Corvus kubaryi
CCCCCCCCCCCCCAGCAGCGCGCGCGCGACGTCCGCCCTCGCGGCAGCGGCGGCGGCACGTACGGCGGCGACCCCTCCCTCCCCTCACGGCGGGGCCGGGCCCCCTCCCGCCCCGCCCCGCCCTGTCGCGCCGCATGGCCCCTCCCGGCCCCCGTAGAGCGGCGCCGGCTGGGCCTTACCGTCGGCGAGCGGCCGAGACCGGGGGCTGTGGGACGGGGGAACGGGGGGATGGGGGGGGGCCGGGCCGGGCAGCAGCAGCGCATGCGCAGTGCCCGCCGCGGCCTCGGCCGCCAGCACTTCCGGCCGCCGCCTGCCTTAAAGGCGCCGACCGGTGAAGCGCGTGATGCTGTGCTGCCCCCTGGTGGCCGCGGGCGGTATCGCCCTCGTGGCGTCCCCCGCCAGCCCAGGACACGAGTTGCCGGCGGGGGTGTCACGGCGGGGTTCGCTCCCCCCTGGTCCCGGCAGCGAGCCGTGGAACGCGGTACCGGGCACCTCCCGCCCCGCCCCAAGCCAGCCCCGGCGGGACCACCGGGACCTCCCACGGCCGGCCCGCCTCACCCCCGCCGCGCGGGCCGGTCGACTGACAACGAGGCGGACCAATGGTGACGCGGGGGCGACAGCCAATGGGCGCGGCAGGGTGGAGGGGGGCGGGGCCGGGGCGACAGCGCGGCGGGGCCGCGGCGGGGCCGGGGCGGCGGCGGCGGGAGGAGGATGCGGGCGGGCAGCGGGGCAGCCCCGGTGGCGCTGGCGCTGGCGCTGGTTCGCCGCTGCCTCCTGCTCGGCCCGCTGGGGCTGCGCCCGACCGGCGCACAGGACGGTGAGTGCCGATTGCGGAGCACCGGCGGCGGGACATCCCACACCGGGACGCGGCACCGGGAGCCCCGCTCCCACCGGTACCCCCGGAGCTTCCGCTTCGCTCGCCGGGATGGGGACCGTAACTTGGTGCGGGATGGGGACTGGGAAGGAGGACCGGACGGGCTCGCCTCTGGCCCGGGACGGTCCGGGACGGGCTCTTCGCTGTGTCTGGACCGGGATCCGACCAAGATGGGCTCCCGGGAACGGTTCCCCGCTGTGTCCAGACCGGACCACACTGGGACAGGGTCGTCCTAGTTCGCCTGCCCCGGTTGCTTTCCGGAAGGGGGTCCCTGCTATCCCTGTCTCCCGGTACTGACCTGGGACAGGGTCCCTGCCATCCCTTTGTTCCGGTACCGGTCCGAAACGGGATCCCCGCCATCCCTCTGTCCCAGTACCGGACTGGACGGGGTCGCCGCCGTCCGTCTGTCCTGTTACTGGTCCGGGACGGGGTCCCCGGTATCCCTCTGCTCCCGTACCGGACGGGACGAGCTCCCTGCTGCCTCCACCACCCCAGCATCACGCCGGTCCTGCACCCGCCTATTTTCCCCGCGGCCCCCCAGGCTCTCTCTGTGCCTGCCCCCGGTGGCAACTACCCCGGAGGTCCCGAGAGTCCTGCGTTCGGCTCCATCCCGCCTGCAGGCCTTTCCCGGGGAACCCCTAATCCCCGGGTTAAGGGGATCACTGGAGTTTACATGCAGAGCCGGGAGAGCCGGGCAGTGGGCTCCGTCCCGGGAATGCTGCGGAGGATTTGTAGCCGCGAGGTCCAGAACAACCCCGAGGGAATGTTCACCCAAACGTCATCCAAAAGTTCGTGTTTCCCGGTGTCACTCGTCCGCAACTCATCCAACAGCGAGGAGACAACGACGGGTCATCCAAAGCATTATTCTCCGCGAGGGGAAACTGAGGCACGGGGCCAGGGCGGGATCACTGAAGACAGAATCCCGCTACGTTCCCCAAGTGTGATTTGGGGCACATCATGCAGCGGGTTTTTCCACTGGATCCTAAACCCACTGGTGGACGCGGAGGAGCTTTCCCGGGGCCGTCAGCATGACGGAAGCAAGAGTGTGCCGGGCTTTTCTCGGACCATCGCCCTGTTGTGTCTTTCTTGCATCCTGTGAGAAAACAAACAAATCCCTGGCAGGAATGACCCCAGCGGGGCCCAGCCGTGAGTTCACCCTCACCCACCGGAAATCCAGTTTTCACAGTTTTTGGGAGAGGAGTGACGTTTCCGCGGCTGGGACTAAGTCCCCCGTGGCTCTCTCTTGGCTATTCCTGGCCCCTCGGCAGCATCTTTGGAGTCAAATTCCCAGGAGTGCCTGCAGCTCTCAGCTTATCTCTGGCATTCCCTCCCGGCACGCGCTGGTCACACTCAGGATGTTTCTAACAAAGATTTCCTTTCCTTGGATGGGTTTTTCCCAGAATGGGTCCCCGCAGCTCCTCTACACCACCAGTGTGGATATGGAGCTGGGGGGATCCATCCAAGAGCCCCATTTGGGCTCATGTGTCCAGCTGTCCTGGCCATAGAGAGTTTTCCATGCAGATCCCAATGGCTTCTACTTTCTGGGCTAGAAACTCCCCCCACACACCCCAAATTTCTCTCCCCTAGCAGAGCAGCCCTTCTGGGAGCTATTGTCCTGGCAGCCCTGGGGTCCCCACTGCCCCCCCCCCCAGCCCCCACTCTCGGAGGGCCTGATCCTTCCCGGCTTTGCTTTGTCAGCAGACACTGCCCAGAAAGGGGAAAAGTTGGTGATTTCGCCCAGTCCCATAGGATAAACCTCCCCCCAGTTTGGCTGGCAGCCCTTTCCGCAGGCTGAGGAGGAGGGGGCTCTGTGGGGGGGCTGGCATCTTTCACCTCCAGCCCCTGCTTTTTTATCCCTGCAGGATTTTCCCTTGCTGGCGCTTTGTGTCGTCTCCCAGCGACAGCGAGGGAAGCCAAGGCTGGGCAAATCTGTGCCCACCATCCCTTTTCTTTCTGGCTGTGCCAGGATGATGCTTGGCAGGAGCAACAGCTTTTGGGGCATGTGGGGAAGAGGTGTGGAGCACTGGACCCCCACAAACCCCCAGCCCATACAGTGGGGCTGAGTGGTGCTTTCCCCTCTTTCCCTGCACCCCAGCCCTGCCCAGAAATTCCGGCCAGATGTCAACGCCGGACGCTTTCAGCTTATTTCCAGGATATTCCCTCATGCCCAGAGGCAGTGAGCCCGGAGAAAAGCCCCTTTTGTGGTGGGTCTGGCATCACCCTGGGAAGAAGGCGGTGGGGATGCTGCAGCTGCCCAATGTTATCCTCAAGGTCAAGGCTCCAGTCAAGGGGTCCCAGGGGCTGCCCAGTGCTGTACAGCCCTCCCTGAATCCTTTTGTATCCCCCCAAATTGGGGTTCTCCTGGACTGGGGCATGTAGAGGAGCTGGAGGTAGAGGGGATGGCTCTGGGGGAAGCTATGGCAGCTTCATCCCTGGATCCCCCTGTGGACAGTTCCCAGTGCTGGGAGCATCCAGAAAAACCACTAGAAAATGATGCTTTGGACGAGGAAAACACTTGAAGAGGCTGCAGGTGCCCAGGGGTTGTTCTGGGGGCCTCACCAAGAGGGGAGACAGAGGCAGGGAACAGCCTGTCTGAGCCCCCTCCCTGGTGTCTCTGCAGGAAATGGCTGCGGCCACACGCTGCTGACACCCCACAGTGGCACCCTGAGCTCCAAGAACTACCCGGGCACATATCCCAACCACACCATGTGCTGCTGGCAGCTCCAAGCCCCGCCAGGCACCTCCCTGCTCCTGGCATTCGGGGATGTGGATCTGGAATCCTCGGAGCACTGTGCCCACAGCTCCTTGCTGCTCGCTGACCCCCAGACTGGCACTGCCTACGGTAAGGGGGGTCCCAGGGGAACTGAGGCAGGAGTGATAACAATGCTGTGGATAGGGAGGATATCAGGAAAATCTGGGGTTTTAGCTGATTTCGTAATGGGGAGGGAGAATATCTAAGGAGGGGTGTAACCAGGTAGGGCAGTATCCAAGGAAGGGGGTATTTGAGGAGGGGGCACCCAAGAACGGGAATATCAGAGGATGGGGGGTACCCAATATCTGAGGAGTGGGTTATCCAGAGAAGAGAAATATCCAAGGATGGGGGTACCTGAGGAGTGAGGGTACCCAAATAGAGGGGATGATATTCAAGGAGGGGGATATCCAAGGAGAGTAATATTTGCAAATGGGGATATCTGAGGAGGCAGGTACCCAAAGAGATGATTATTGCCAGCCTTGGAGGGGAACTGCCCAGTTGGGACCAGATGCAGCCACTGAATAATTAATTCGTCGGCCCAGCCGCTGCCCAAACACGTCCAGGATTTTCCCAGACAGATTTAATCATCTTGGAGGGATTTGGCAGCACTGGGAGCATGCCGAGTGCTGAGGAAAACGTCTTGGGGGTGGGGGGAGTGATGGGGTGGGATGGAGGAGCAGCCCTGGTGAGGGACAGGGGCTGGACAGGAGATGCAGTGGGAAATGCAGGATGGAAAGGAGCCAGCTTGGATCCATGGGACTGGGAGTTCTCCCTGTTCTTCAGGGCTTTCACCCTTTCTGGGCTGGTCCCCAGAGGGGTGACAGCATGCGAGGTCCCTGGTCCCCATCCCCTCTGCTGTGGCCTCAGGGACATATTTGTTCCCAAAGCTAAGAGATCTCCTGGCCCCAGGCTGAGACAAAGCAATGCAGGAAAGGGGGGACCCCCCGAGATGATGCTCTTGGGGGGCTGGGGAAGGTGGCTGGACACCCGCAGCCCCTTTGGGTGCCACCAGGGCTATGCCAGCATGACACAGAGCTTGGGTTCCACTCCCTCTCTCGCGGCTGACGCCGGCCCTTGAGAAGTCCCAGATGTTTTTCAGGAAGCGGCTGGAGCAGGCGGAGGCTGTGGGCTCCTTCCTGCTGACTCAGACCCGGTGTCTGGCCCCTGGCCTGATTCTACTGGGACGTGGCAGGGTCCCCATGGGGGTGGCAGCCTCCGGGGCTCAGCTGAGGGGTTCCCAGCTCCCAGGGTATCACTGAGATCCATACAGATGTGGCACCACTGACCCAGGGCAGCACTGGCATCTGGCAACTGGTGGAAGGGAAATCTGCTTGTGTGTCATCTGCATCTCATCTGCATATCATGCAGACCTCAGTTCTATCACATATGTGACATCTCTGCGTGCACGTGTGTTCCACGTCCCCTGGGATCGACCTCCCGGTTCAATATGATCTAGGCAGGGTGAGGGTGTGGGTCAGGGTAGGGAAACTGAGGCACAGGGGGAGGTGTCACCTGCTGCCCCATGAGGACACAGGGACACAGTTCCCTGTCCCCAGGACAACAATGGCATTTGCTCAAAGCATTTCTGGGTGCCCAGAGGCCCCAGTGATGGGCATGATACAGAGCAATGTGGGGGACAGGGGGTGATGGCAGTCCAGGGATTGGGGCTACCTTCTGTCCCCCTTAGGGAGCAGAGATGTCCCTAAGGAACCTGCCTGCCTGCTAAGCTGAAGTTTTAATCAGGGAGATGGAGATTGCAAATTAATGTGGATTAAACGGGGGGGGGGGGGGGCTGGTTTAGGAGGCAGCTTCAGCAGCACCTGTGAAAGAGCACATGGGGGGGAGACAAGGACACAGCTCCCATTTTGGAGTCCCATGGGGTGATGGCATGTGTACCAGTCCTTGCAGTGGGGGATGCAGTGGCAGGTGCCCGATGAGGGCGATGCGGCTACCCTGGGGCTGGGACCAGCCTGGGCATAGGGTCATCCTGAGTGTGGGACCATCCTGGAACATGGGACCGCCCTCAGGATGAGACCAGCCTGGCATGGGGCCACACTGCATGGGACCACCCTTCAGCACCTTGGTGCTGGGATTACCTTGGGGATGGGCCACCCTGGATGTGGGACAACTCTGGGACCACCCTGAGCACAGCCCAAATGCCTGAGCCCCCCTGGCCCTGGCAAGGGCTGAGCCAGGAGAGGGTCCAGGTCCCAAATCTCTCCATGGTGCCATCCCTGCTGGCAGGGCCCTACTGCAGGAACTCCGTCCCTTCTGCCCCACTCCTGGTGACAAACTCCAGCACTGTGACCGTCCTGTTCAACAGCACCAGCCACCGCTCGGGACGAGGGCTTCTCCTATCCTATGCCACCACGCAGCACCCAGGTACAGGGGGTAGCATCCCCTGAGACACAGAGACACCCCTGGGACGCATCCTGTCCCATGCAGGGGGGTGAAGGGAGCTCCTTGCTGACCTCGGGATGGGCTCCCATTTCCCTAAGCTCCCTGAACATCCATGTTCTCCCTGGCTGGGGGCAAACATGGGAGACTCCCAGGCCATCCAGCCAGCTGGGACCCCTTCTAGAACCCTGAGCCCCCAAGTCAGGTGGCACCCCAATATCAGGCAGAGCCACAGGCACCCTAGATTGTGCCATGGGGCCAATGGCTGCAGGGACCAAGGGGCCATCCCTCCCTGCCCCTCCAGACATGGGGACTTGAAGGGCAAAACCCAAATGAGGAGCAGGATTAAATTCGGAAGGGGAATGGGGTGCCCTGGGGCAGAAGTGGGTATGTGCTGTGGGGCAGGTGGGGGTCCCTCACCCTGGGGTGTCCCTGCCTTGCAGACCTGGTTTCCTGCCTGGTTCGAGGCACCCACTACACCCAGGAGCATGTCAGGTGAGTGGTCGGAGGTGGGGAATGGTCCCATGTTGGTGTCCCCTGCCCCAGGGGTCCCCATCAGCCCCGGTTTCATCCCCATCCCTCTCCTGAGGTAGAGGTCTGGTGGGATGGGGAGCAGAGCGGGTGTGCAGAGGGGGTTTGGATGGGAGGGAGCCCTGACCCACCCCTTACCATGTGTTTCAGTGTGTACTGCCCTGCAGGCTGCAAGGACATCCATGGGGACATCTGGGGCAACCCAAGCCAGGGCTACCGGGATGTAAGTGTGGGCACCATGGTGCACCCTCCGGGGACGGTCCCCACAGCACATGTGGCCACTGCTTGTCACCCCCAGCAACCCAGAGGTGATGGGTGTGGCCTTGGGGTGCCCCACGGGATGCTCAGGCCTGCCGTGGGGTGCTGCCCTTACCCCCTGCTCCCCGCAGACATCGGTGCTGTGCAAGGCAGCCGTGCATGCCGGGGTGATTGCGGACGAGCTGGGCGGGCAGGTCACCCTGTCCCGGGAGAAGGGGATCACGCTCTATGAGGCAGCCTTTGCCAATGGGCTCCACTCCAAAAGGTGGGTGAGGAGTGGCTGGGGCTGCACCCCACACACAGCTGCGGGACCCATGCACGCTGACACTGGGAAACTGACACCCCTCCATTTCAGAGACCCCAGGGTTTGTTCACCCCCTGTCTGATGCTCCCCCTGCTTTCCTCCACACAGGGGATCTCTTTCTGAGAAGCGACTTGTATTCCACAAAGGTATTTTTTTCCCATCTGCCCTAAAATTAAGGCACAGTTTTGGCTGTCAGACCTGGTGCCACCCCCATGTGCCCAGTTGGGGTTTCCGGGTTCCCAGTGTGCTGTCTCCTGTCCCCAGCCTGTGATGATGTGCTGGAGGTGGTCGCCTTCAATGCCTCATCCTGGTGGCACGAGATGGATGCACTGGGCCAGGACCGAGCCTGGGTGGCCGAACGGGCAGCACTCAGCACCACCGGCCACTCCTGGGCAGCCGAACCCGGTGCCGGGGCCGCCTGGCTGGAGCTGGACCTGGGCACCCGAAGGAATGTCACAGGTGAGAGTTGGCCATCAGATGGGGACAACAGCTGCCTGTGTCCCCATTCACGCTGACCACTGTCCTCCCGCTGTGCCAGCCTCACTCGTCCCCACAAAACTGCCCAGGGCAGTTGCACCCCCATAACTCCCAGGACTCTCTGGAGTTCACTGTGCCATGGTTTTACTGGTGCAAACTGAGATGCACACCAGCCCCCCTGGCTGCTCCTGTCCCCCTTTTGTCCCTTTGCCCCCCTCATCTGCAGCCATTTCTGGGATGAACAAGTTAATATTATGCTCTTGCATCTGGTGCCAGTGAGCATCTTTTGTCTGGCCAGAGCCTGCCGAAAGCAGGGGCTTTGTGCACCAGCGGCTGGCGACCGCGGTGAGGAAAATGGGGACATTGTCCAGCCGGAGGCTGGAGGAGGGAGGAATGCAGGGCTGGCAGCCGGGGCTGGAGGTTATCTGTTCCTGGGGGCAGACCAGGGCATCCCACACTGGAATCTGCCACCCAAACCCCCTCCCAGGATCAGAAGGACCCCCCGTTTGCCAGGTGACATGTCCTGCCCTCCTAGTCCTTTCCCAGCTGAGTCTTGAGTATCCCAGAGATGGGGGTTATTCTAGCTGGGAGTGGAGGGCAGTGGGGTAGAGGGCGGCCCTTCCCCAGGCCCGCAACCTCTGACTAACAGCCGGGACCCCCCTCCTGCCTTCACAGGAATCATCACAAAGGGCTCCTCCGAGCAGCACGACTACTACGTGACGTCCTACCACGTCTCCTCCAGCCGCGACGGGAAGAACTGGAGACCCTACAGAGGCAGCAGTGGCCAGGAGGACAAGGTGTGCAGGGGGGACATCATGGGGCTGAGACCCCCTTCCCATGGATGTTTGGCCATCGGCTCCTCTTCACCCTCTCCGGCAGGTGTTTGAAGGAAACGCCGACAGCCAAGGGGAGGTCTCCAATGCCTTTATCCCCCCAATCGTTGCCCGCTATGTCCGCGTCACACCGCAGAGCTGGCACCAGCGCGTGGCCCTGAAGGTGGCCCTGGTGGGCTGCCAGCTGGCACGGGTCCGCGCGCCCCGTCCCTACGGTGAGACCCTCCACAGGAGCTCGCACCTCCGTGTCCGAAACGTCGTCCTGGGGCCTCCACCTCCCTGTGCACCCAGTGGTGGTCCCACAGTCACAGTCCCCACTCTGCCCCGCAGTGCCCAGTGTCCCCAAGGAGGTCCTTGAACCCACCAGCCACCCAGCCAGCCGCACCCCCATCCCTGGCATCGCCCTGGACCCGGAGAAGGCAGGTGGGTGCCATGGGGGGCTGTCCTTGGGGTGCAGCATTGTCTGGTGGTACTCCAGGTGCCAGTGGGGCTTCATCCCCCTGTGGGAACACATTGATTTTCCTGCTGTAGTGGCCCCAGGTGGGCTCCTGGCATTCATGGGTGCAAAGGGGTGGGATGGGGGCCCAGGGGGAGCTGACACTGCCCTCCCTCCCCAGGTTCCACACTGCTGGTGGTGCTTCTCATTGGCGGCTTTGTGCTCCTCTGCTCCTGCCTCCTGCTCCTGGCTTTCATCTGCCACAGGAAGAGGTTCGTCCTGCCTTGACCCCTGCTTTGCCCTGGGGGACTCAGTATCACCTCCCCAAATTTTGGCAGCTTCATCCAGCTGCTCACTGGGTCCCAAGGGGTGCAGTCCCCCATGCAGTGGGTGTGAGGAGATGGGTGGTGGTGGGCACGGGGAAGCTGGGACCTCTTGCCCCATCTTGCCTCTCCCTTTGGCAGGAAGTCAACAGCGGAGCTGAACTGCGGCATCACAAAAGGTAAAAGGGTGCACAACCCCTCCCAAAAATCGGTGCCATGGGGTGCAGCTGGTTTAACTGGTGCTGCTGCCAAGCCTGGACCTGTTCCACCCCCCAGGGGCACCTGCATGTCCAGGTGACAGCCTGTGACAACTGAGGGTCTCCTCTCCCTGCCCAGGGTACCCCAAGCTGGAGTCAAGCCAGGTCTGCTCCCTGCAGAGCCTGCCAGCCCCTAGCCTGTCTTCCTTCCCCACGCCAGGGGACCTGAGCCGGACCCAGTCACCAGGTAACAGGGGCATCAGGGCATGAACTTGTCCCTCAGCCCAGAGCCAGAGCTGAGTCTCCTCCATTGCACCCTCGGGGATGCCCTGGGGTGCCCATTTTCCCCTCCCCATTCTGATCTGATCCCTCCTGCATCATGGTCCTCCTGCAACAGGGAGGCCCTGATTAATTATACCCCCCCTTTAATTATTATAATTAATTATTATAATTGATTGTAATAACGCCACACATTATTTAGTAGTAGTAGTCCACCTCTATCACAGCTATTGGCACTGGAGGGTGGCTGGGGACAGCAGGAGCCCCTCTCTGGTGTGGCAGAGGAATGTGGGGTCTCCGTGTGTGGGTGCCCTGCCCTGGGTGGGTTTTGGCATTTCCCATCCCTGGAAGTCCAAACATGCTAACGTTTTCAACCCACCCCACCCACCTCTGCCACAGCACCATGAGCCCCCCTGACACGGCGGCTTCCCTGTTTCAGAGTACGCTGAGCCAGACCTGGTGCAGGTGAGCCCCAGCAGCCAGACGGGTCCCTCCACCTTCAAGCCACTCCTGGAAGAGGGCTACACTCTGCCGCTGGTCCTGAGCCACTATGACGTCCCGGGAAAGCACCATGAGTACGCAGAGCCGCTGCCGCCAGAGCCTGAGTATGCCACGCCATTCAGTGAGCCGGAGCCTGCCGGGATGCACCGCAGCAGCTGCGGCATCGCAGGGCCCCCTGGGTGCCCCCCGGTGCGGTACCAGACCCCTGCCCCGCGGCCCGGGGAGCTGCCAGCTGGGGTGGAGCAGACTGGCAGCCCCTGCTCCGAGGGGTCCCGTGGGTGGCCTAAGCACTGTCCCCTCGCACACGTGTACCATGAAGCCTTGTGAGGAGGGGAGCACAGCGGCACGATATGAGGCGATTGGGGGGGGGGGGGGGGGGGGGGGGGAACGTGTAAAGGAGGACTTTCCCCGTGCTAGCAGGGGGCTTTTTAAAAAGTAATCCTATGTAAATATATGTAATACATAGAGAAAGATAGATGTGGAGCGCTGTGCCCCGCACCGCCTGCTGGCCCAGCATGCGATCATCCGCGCGGCTTGGGGTGTCACACTCATTGTCCCAGCTTTCCTGCCGTTCGTGGTGTCATAGGGTCTGCCCCCCACCAACCACAGGGGACGCTTTCGTAGAGCTACACCACGAAGATCAGCGGAGCTACAACCTCTCTCTAACGCGCAGACGCCAACGCCACCGCCCTCTCACTACTCGTTATCTACTGTTCACGGATGCTGGGGTGCCGGAACAAGCGGTTACCGGCGGCCCTCCCTTACAAAAATTGTGCTTCCGAAATCTCTTGATGTCGATTCCGCGGAGGTGGCGTAGAACCCCCCCGTGCCACACACGGCAGAAGCCCTTTTTGAAATAGTCTTCCTACCCCATCCAAAATGGGGAAGCGCCAGTGCACCGTCAGGTCACGGCGAGGGACGCCCCAGACACCAAACATCATGTCTGTGTGTCTATTCCTTTATCCTTCCTCCTCGAGTACCTCATTTCTTATGACATTTCTCCCGGTTTTCCCTCAAAAAAGTGCAGTTTTCGCCGCTTTTTAGTCGGCCAGGGTTATGCAAATCGCGCAGGGCATGCTGGGCACGCCTCTTCCCTGGAGCAGCGCGGGGAGGAGGAGCGCCTTTGGCGGGAGCGCCATGGCGCGCGCGCAGGCAGAGTCGCTTCTGATTGGCGGTGATGCGCGCGCGCGCAGGGGACTCCGCTTCCCATTGGTGGGGGCGGCGGCCGGAAGCGGAAGCGCTGCCGGGTGTCGGCGGGCGGCGGAGGGAGCGCGGCGGTGGCGGCGGGGCTTCGGCGTGCCCGCGGGTCATGGGGAGGTACGGGGGCTCGAGGGGGCTGCGCGGAGCACCTGGGGCTCCACACCGGATGCTGCAAATCCGGGAGGGAGTACAAGAGTGGGCGCCGAGCGGTCCTGGTGGTGGTTGGTGACCTTCGCTCTGCCCCGCGGCTCCTGGCGGGGACGTTCTGCACGGGGAGGGGGACTCGTTCCCATCTCGGCGGTCCCCGTGGGGCTGGTGAGCGCTTTAAGCTGGGGATGTTCAGCCTGGAGAAGAGAAGGCTCCGGGAGAATCTTAGAGCCCCTTCCATTGCCTAAAGGGGCTCCAAGAGAGCTGGAGAGGGACTTCGGACAAGGACCTGGAGGGACAGGACAAGGAGAATGGCTTCCCACTGCCAGAGGGCAGGGTTAGCTGGGATGTTGGGAAGGAATTCCTCCCTGTGAGGGTGGTGAGGCCCTGGCACAGATTGCCCAGGGAGACTGTGGCTGCTTCATCCCTGGAATTTTCCAAGGCCAGGGGCTTGGAGCCGCCTGGTCTAGTGGAAGGTGTTCCGGTTAATGGCACGGGGTGGAATGAGATGAGCTTAAGGATTCTTCCCACCCAAACCATTCTGAGGTTCTATGATTATATTTAGATATTTGGTGAAAATTACTATGGTTAGTGGAAGTGGGAGCCCCCTGAGCAGTCCAGGGAATGTGCTGTTTGTCATTAACATGGATTTTAGTTACAGCTCTAACACTGTGCTGTCCCGGAGCTGAACAGGTCGTGGTACTGATCGCAGCCCCAAAACCCCCTCCTGCCCTGGAGGGAGCTGCTGCTGTGAGGGTCTGGGCTTGCCTGCACATCAGCAGGTACCAGGATACTCTGTTTCCTGGCAGAAAAAGGGAATTTGGCCGTATTTTTCTTCAGGATCCTGCCAGATGCTCGTCCTCTGCAGCAGCCACTGTGTGGTCTTTTCTGATGGAGAAACCTGTGGCACTGTAGTGAGGACAACTTGTGAAACTGTTTCCTCTAACCATCTTACGTACAATGGGTGATACAAAAAATATCTGGTGTTCCTGTAGGAATGAGAGTTATGTGGAAGAGGAGGAAGCCAGAGTAGGTAACACCGACTGCTGATGTTCTGGGAAGGCTGTGGGCTATGGCTTCTCCACTCACTGGGCTCACAGCAGTCACTGATGTAATTAAAGATCTAGACACTCAGATAGCTGTAAGTAAATGGGGCTGGCATGTGGGACTTACCCTGTGAATCTGCTCCTCCCATGAGTTTTGTGTTCAGGGATCTCAGCAGCATGTGGAGGGTGCAGTAAGATCTGGGACTAAACCAACAAAACGACTTTATGCTGCTGAAGTGCTTCTGCCCAAGGATTTTGGGGCTTTGTGTCTGAGGATTTCGGTGCTTCCTTCTCTACATAGTGGGTAGGAATTCCTACTTTGTGGATCTGTGAAGTGAGGCATAGGGTGAACAGCCTGAGATCGACCCCAGCTAAAATCAAGACTGAAGGTCCCTCACGATCTTCTGCTGGGCTCCTCAGCCAGAAGTGCCAGCTGAGGGGTTTAGGGTGTGAGCGTGATGATTTTCCATTGTTAATTCAATTAAAATGGAGCTGGAAGCAGAGCCAAGGGCACTGCAGAAGATTGTCTGGGATATAAACTCCCCTCAAAGGGCCCCATGTCTGCAGGTGCATGAGTGTGCATTGGAGTGAAGCACTAAAGCAGCTGCTTCTAAGTCCTCCCATGTGCTTTCTCGTGTGCGTTTTGATGTTAATTAATCCAAACAAGCTTGCTCTGATGAGGGGAAATGTCTGTTTGTAGAATAGGGAGCAGACACGGTGTGTGAGTGTCCCGTAAAGCTGGTTAAACTCTTCTTGTGAGTTCAGCCTCAGCTTCTCAGCTATCTCTGGCCCCACCACAAGAGGCTTTGCCATCAGACCATTCCTTAAACTCTCTTTCCCAGTGACAGACCCATCACTGCTGCCCACGATGGTTGTGGTAGTGGAAGGTGCAGGGTTTGGATGAATTTCCTGTCACAAACCAGTGAAGACAGAGCAAAACTTCATTGAGCCTGGGGCTTAGAGTAGAAACAGAGGAGGTGCCAGTCAGTGTTCACCCCATGACCAACACCCTGAGTAACTTCAGCACCTGGAGGATCTGCGTAGCCACACAATCTACTTGTGGGTCCCCATTGGGAGCTCCGTAAATCCCACTCCATTTCCTGTGGCTCTCAGTTGCCTGATGTGGGAGGAACAAGGGGCAGGTGTGGGCACACGTGTTCCTCCCCGTCTGAGCACCAGATTGTGCTCTCAGAACCCAGAATGAACCGATGTTGTCAATCCCAGGTGGAGGGGTCACTGCAGGCTGGGCTGTGAGAGCATGATGCTGCCAAAAACAAGACCCCCACCCTGTGGAGACCCCAGGGAGGCTGGGCCCTGCCTTCTCTCCAGGGCTTTGGATTGTAGAGATGAGAGATCCCATGCTGCTGCAGCAGGAACGAGCCATGTCCTGCAGTTAAATCTGCTCTGAGTGCTCTGTTCTTTGTGGGAAATGGGTTCAGGAAGGCCGTGTGGGGGTGGATGTGAGGGGGTTCAGCTCAAGGGATGAATGGGTGGGTGGATCAGTGCTTCTGTCACCAGCGTGAAGCCACCGTGCTTCTGGAAAACTTCATTTTCCGTACACCAGGGAAGGTTTTCTCTGCTACTAAGCATCACTTCTCCCTTCATGCTGTGAGTAGAGATTCCTGATCTATAAGCTTCAGGCCCCGTCAGAACACTGCAGTTTTGTCTGGACAAAGACCTGTTCATCCTGCTGAATTCCTTCTGTTTGCTAACCATGGCTTTCCTCTCCCTTTCCAGTTGATTGGTTTGGATCCCTACAACCCCAAGGAGAAGCAGGACCTAGACAAGCTTTATGATCTAAAACCTAAAACCCAACAGATTATGAACCAGTTTGGCCCTTCTACCTTGATCAACCTCTCCAACTTCTCCTCGATCAAGCCGGAACCAGCCAGCACCCCCCCCCAAAGCTCCATGGCCAACAGCACCACTGTGGCAAAGATGCCAGGAACGCCCAGCGGAGGAGGGCGGCTCAGTCCTGAAAGCAACCAGGTAATTCCATCCCCAACTTTGGGACAGCAGGGATGATGCTCAGGCATCACGGACTTGCCTATGGCTTCATTCACCTTCTTTCAATCACCAGCAGAAATACAATGTTTATAAAGTATCAGTTACTGAGCCAGCAAAACTTCCTCGCAGAGTTCCTCCCTCCCAGGTGCTTCCTGGCTGGATGGGGTTCGGATGCTGTAGGTGTAGAGGTTTTTCCAGTCTTAGGAAAATGTATATTGGGGTGTGCCAGGGGAAGTTATTTTTAAATGGGGTTTAGATGGGAGAAGTATGGGGAGAAATGGGTGGTGAGGTGCAGGTTGCCCAGAGAAGCTGTGGCTGCCCCATCCTTGGGAGTGTCCAAGGCCAGGTTGGATGGGGCTTGGAGCCACCTGGGACAGAGGAAGGTGTCCCTGCCCGTGGCAGGGGGTGGAATGGGATGAGCTTTAAGGTCCCTTCCAACCCAACCTGGCATGGAGCCTTCAATCCGCATAAAACATAGTGCTGCCCAGGGAATGCCCTGGCATTGCTCCCTGATGGCTTGGCTGGCACCCAGACTCTTGGAAAGTGCACTAGACCCCAGCACAAAACAGCCACAGCAGTGAGGGAGCAAGGAAGGTCAGGAATTTCCCATCTGTGCCTGGTTGACCTGACCAGGCTGACAACTTCCATCCATATCTTTTAAGACTCGGCATCCTGTTGTTCAGCCCAGTGTGGTTTCTGCTCCCTGCCACGTCTGACTGTGTTGGAATAACCTAGCATTCCCACATCTCTGTTTTCCATATGAAGCACTAAAGCTGATAAGTGCTAGAGCCATGGAAATGCTTCCCTCATGCCCTGAGCACAACTTTAGTCACTGATACATACTGCACTTGCAGTCTGCATCTTAACGCTTGTAGTTTTGCCTTTCTACTCCTTGCCAGCAGCATTTTAGTGCTGGTAACATTTATCCTGGCTGCCGAACTCCAGTCATGTCCAGAGCAACCATTGGTGCTTGAAAATGACTCCTTAACACCTGATATTTCTTATCTCTGCCATTCCTGAGCTGATAGACTGTGTCAACAGTGTGACTCGGCCCTGGGGGCACGGGGGAGGAGGTGTTTGTGGTTGTGGCTGTGCTCCGTGGGCAGCTTCTTTGCTGGAACAGGGCAGTAAATCCTTCCTCTCCTCCCACACGCTCAGGTTTTAACCAAGAAGAAATTGCAGGACCTGGTGCGTGAGGTGGATCCGAACGAGCAGCTGGATGAAGATGTGGAAGAAGTAGGTTCCAAGCCATAGAAGAGACTGCAGAAAGAGCTATTTTGGGATTTGTCACAGATCAGTGGCCCTTTGTCCAAGGAGGGAGCGTTGGTTCATTTAACATCTGTTTTCCCATGCAGCCTTCAGCCATCCCTGTTTTTCTGCATCCCAGTACCAAAAAAGCTTCTAAAATTGCAATTGCAGCAAAGACCTATGAAATCCACTCCTTTGAGTGGAGTTTTGGACGCCACAATACAAGAAAGATCTAAAGCTATTAGAGGGCGCCCAAAGGAGGCTCTGGAGATGGGGAAGGATCGGGAGGAACCACAGGAGGAGCGGCTGAAGGCACTTGGTGTGTTCAGCTGGAGCAGAGGACACCGAGGGCAGAGCTCAGCAGGGGCTGCAGCTCCTCCCCAGGGGCAGCTCCAATCTCTGCTCTCTGTAACAGGGACACAACCCAGGGAGCGGCTGGAGCTGGGCCAAGACAGGGTCAGGCTGGAGATCAGGGAAAGGTTCTTCCCCCAGAGGGTGCTGGGGCACTGAACAGGCTCCCCAGGCAATGCCAGCTCCCCAGGCGGCCAGAGCTCGAGGAGCATTTGGACAACGCTCTCAGGCACAGGATGGAGATTGCTGGGGTGTCCTGTGCAGGGCCAGGAGTTGGCCTGGATGATTCTTGTGGGTCCCTCCCAATTCAGGACATTCTCTACTTCTAAATACCAGCTTCTGATGGCTTGTTTTCATCTCCCCACATAATTTCAACTGCTTAGTGCTGACCAGGCTGGTTGTTGCCCTTGTTCCACCACAGATGCTGCTACAGATCGCCGATGACTTCATCGAGAGCGTGGTGACAGCCGCCTGCCAGCTCGCGCGGCATCGCAAGTCCAACACCCTGGAAGTGAAAGATGTCCAGTTGCACCTTGGTGAGTGACTTTTATCTGTTTTTTCCCCCTCTACCCCCAGCTCTCGGCTCTTCCTGGAGTCGGGGCACAGCTGTGCTGCTGTGGTGGAAACCTGTGAGTAGGTAATGCATCCCTGCCCATGGCAAGGGGTTGGAAGTGGATGAGCTTTAATGTCTATTCCGTTTCAAACCATTCTGTGAATTCCAGAGCGTCAGTGGAACATGTGGATCCCGGGCTTTGGTTCTGAAGAAATCAGGCCCTACAAAAAAGCCTGCACTACAGAAGCTCACAAACAGGTAAGGAGCCCTCACAACACCAGGAATCACATAGAAGGCTGATACGGGGATGGTGGTCATGGCCTCCTGGCACTGTGAATTTGTGACCTCTTCCAAGTGGTTCGTACTGGAAACGACTTCCAGAGTCTCCTGACCTGTTTGTGCAGAGGTTTGAGGTTGCTGTGTCTCCTCAGCTATGTTGGCTTTGCCCAAAGAGAAGCAGCAGCTCTTGGTGCTGAGGGGCTTGGGAGGCTTAAAACCAACGGGGAGCTGCACACAGACACTTCTCAGCTGCCCCTGGCAGCTCCATCTCTGTGCAAAGGGACTGTAAAAACACCCTTAATTTTGCTTTAAAGCTGCATTGGGCCATTGCTTTTTAGAGCCTAGAAGGAACTGCCCTGCGGTGGGTTCATGGGTGATGCTGCAGCTCCCAGTGGGCAGAGAGGGGGGGCCTTGAGATGGGCTTTGATCCCACCGCCCCAGGGTGCCAAGTGGAGCAGCACAGACACTTCCTTCTCCTCTGGCTCCAGCCTGGGACCCCATTAAGATTCAAACAGACCTGAAAGACTTGTGTGGAAGCAAGTCAGGCAGCGTCCTGGGAGCACCTGGGATGCCTTGTTCCTGCTGTGAGTGGTTGTGCAGTCACCTGCTCTGAGCTGCTCGGCTTCCCATGGTTTTCCCTCTCTTGTTGCAGAGAATGGCACTGATCCGCAAAACTACCAAGAAATAGCCCCTGGGCAGAGCCAGAGACGCTGCCAGTGCAGTTTGGGATACCTGCCTCTCCACGGAAGCCTCCACGATGTCACCTGTGGGATATTTTTTTTAATGCTTTACAGAGAAGCATCTATTTTTTACTAACGGTGCAGCAATATCTTGACTTGATGAGGAGACCTGCCAAAAACATTCTACGCCCTGTTCCTCGTTCCTCCTCAGAGTGCGACATATCTCAAACAGAGACTTTTATTTGTGACTTGAAAGTGGTTTATCGTACAAGTGATTATCCAAGGGACAGAGCATTTGATCGTGTGTGGGACAGTATTAGAAGCATCTGTAGAGGTTTTTGTTTCCTCCTTCCTGCCCCTACCTGCTCCAGTACTTTGTAATGTCAGTGTTTATATAAATACTTGCATTTGTTTTACATGAATAAAGAAATTATTAATCTAAGATCCTGGCATAGACTTGTGCTCTTCAGGCAGCGTTGCACGGGGATGGCAGGGACAGTGCCACCTTGGCTCTGTGTATGGTGCTGTTCTATGGGAGATCTGGGAGTTTATGGCGAGCAGAATCGTGGAATATCCTGAGCTGGAAAGGATTCCCAAGGATTATTGAGTCCAGCTCCTGGCCCTGCCCAGGACACCCCACCCAATGCCCGAGAGCATTGTCCAAAGCCGTGGCAGCCTTGGAGCCATGCCTATTCCCTGGGGAGCCTGTTCAGTGCCCGAGCACCCTCTAGGGGAAGAACTTTTTCCTAATATGCAGTCTATCCCTCCCCTGACACAGCTTCAGCTCTTCCCTCAGGTCCCATCCCTGGTCACAGGGAGCAGAGATTGGAGGTGTCCTTTGGGAGGAGCTGCAGACCCCGGTGAGTCTCTCCTGTTTCCTCCAGGCTGAACAGACCAAGTGGCCTCAGCTGCTCTTCCAAAGGTTTCCCCTCCAGACCCTTATAGACTGCAAGGATCTGGCCAGTTCCTCACCTGCCAGTCAGGGTGGGCAGGTCGCTTCCCTCCTGACCTCCAACCCAGCGTGGAGTCCCTTCCCCATCTCTGGGATATTTGGACTGTTGGGAGGGGGATGTTGTGACAGGGCCGGAAGTCAAGGTCCCCCTGATTCTGTCTGTGCCTGGACATTGAAAACGAAGGCCACATGCCCCTGCCTGTTCCTGCTGCTCTGCTCAGACCTCAGGGAAGCTGCAGGGGCTGTTGTGGGGATGAGGGAGTTGACAGTACTGCAAACCCTTGCACGACGGGGAGGCTCCTGCAGCCCTGGGCAGAGCTGGGCTCATCCTCCCTGCCCAGCTCTCTGGAAGTTCCCGGTACCCACAGGGGAAACCAGGGTGGGTGAAGCGACTGCAGGACCATCCTGGGCTCGCTCCTCTCCTCATGGCACTGCCGGATGAGGAGCCTGGGGAGCTCCTTTCTACAGCCTTGTAGAGAGGGTTTTTTTGCAAATTAAATTGTATGAAGATTAATCTAAAAGGGAAAGTGGGCACTTCCTCAGAATGGCATGTGGTTATTTTTGCTTTGAACTCAACTAGGCATGTACTCAGCCAGAGTGGCAGACACATAATCTGAGTTCCATGATAAATTTGTCACTTTTAATTCTATTTGGGAAGACTTAAAGAATTTAGGGCTTTATGATTTGGGTCTCAGTCAGTACAGGAGAGAATAGGGGAAGGGGCTGACGCTGACCTCTGCAGGCCTGTGAAGTCCCACCTGAAGACTTCACCCTTCCAACACGCTTCCTCTTTCCCAGGAAAACACAGGCAGGCAGAGGGTGACCAGGGGTATTTAATGTGGCCGTGCTGCTCCTGCCTGTGCCTGACTGCTCCATATCCATTTCCCCTCCTGAGCCCAGCATGTCCCTGACGTGCCAGTGTCCCCAATTCTAGCAGAAGCATCTCTTCTGCTTCTCCTCCTTCTCCAGCCCCTGAGCCTTGGGCAGCACCGGCAGTGGGACGCTGCTCTTCACCCCGTCCCAAGCCTCAGTGGCCACCAACCGCCCCGTCTGCAGCGCTTGGTAAATGGCCACTGTCAGCATCTGGAAGGCCTGGACCACATTGGAGGCATCCTTGGCTGAGGTCTCCACGTACTGGACACCCAGCGAGGCCGCCAACTTCCCCGCCTCCCTCTGGCCCACCTGGCGCTGCCCAGCCAGGTCACTCTTGTGCCCCACCAGCAGGAAGACCATGCGGAAGGGCTGGATCGTGTCAGTCACCTCCTGGTGCCATCGCCGGATGCTCTCAAAGGACGCGCGGTTGGTGAGGTCGAAGAGCAGCATCCCCCCGGCTGAGTTGCGGTAGTAGGAGCGAGTCACAGACCTGGGGTGCCAAGAGCAGGGGAGGTGAGCAGCCCCCAGGGTTTCCTGTGCCACCTCGGGCAGCATGTTCCCTGCCTGCAGAGCAGCCCTGGCTAGGACCTGCTCCTGCAAGTGGCACCTTGCGTTCAAAGCACCATGAGAGGGAGGAGAATCAGCCTTTTGCTGTGTCCATAAGAGCTCCAAAGAGTTCCCTGCCTGCAGAGCAGCCCTGGCTAGGACCTGCTCCTGCAAGTGGCACTTTGCGTTCAAAGCACCATGAGAGGGAGGATAATCAGCCTTTTGCTGTGTCCGTAAGAGCTCCAGGGGCAGCTCTGTCCCTGCTCAGCCGCCAAAGCTCATCTGTCTCCTGCAGCCACAGCCCCCAAGTGCCCCTGTGTCTGCAGCCATGTCCCCAGGGCTGCACCATCCCTGCTGCCACAGTCCTGGAGCTCTCCCATCCCTACTGTCACGGTCCTGGAGCTCTTCTGTCCCTGCTGCCATGTTCTCAGTACTTTCCCATCTCTGCTACAACAGTCCTGGAACTCTCCCATTCCTGCAAACCCAGATCTGCCACTCTCCCATCCCCTGCAGCCACATCTCCCAAGCTTTCCTGTCCCCAGGAGCTGCCTGGCTGGTGGAGACAGCCTCACAGTGAGGTGTGAAGGCTCCTGGCAGCTGAGCTGAGGAAGAGGTTTTGCCCAGCACCCAGTGGGCTCCCAGCTGTTCCCCAGCCCCTCTGCAGCTGGTGTGGCAGGGGGGTTCTTGGGGGAGTCCTGTACCCCCTTCAGAGCTGGAGCAAGGGCTTACAAGGCAGTCCCAAGCATTCCTTTCCCTTGGCTTTGGCTTCTGGCACGGTGGTTCCTCACCCAAAGGGACCAGTGGGAACATAGCCACATCGAGGACCTCCCTGGGCTTGGAATCACAACATTCCACTCCAAGTCTGGAGGGGGACACACATCTCCACCACCCCTCCCCACCACATGGACCCACCTGAACCTCTCCTGCCCGGCTGTGTCCCAGAACTGCAGCTTCACTCGCAGCCCCGGCTCCAGCTCCACGAATTGGACGTAGAAGTCCACCCCCACCGTCTGGTTGACAGCATCCAGGAAGACGCCCTCGGTGTAGCGCCGGAGCAGCGAGGATTTCCCCACAGTCGAGTCCCCCAGCATGATCACCCGGAACTGGTACTGCCATCGTTGCTCCATCGGTGCCTCTGCCGGCTGCCAGGATCCGCCACCCCCGCACCAGGAGCGTGCTCAGGCAGGCAGGGAACTCCTCCACCCAGGAGGCGTTCCCAGCACCATTGGTGCTGTGCGGCCCCTTTGGAACCCCTTTGTCCCCTTTATTTTGGCTCCATCCAGCTGGAAGCACTCAGGGGTGCTTGCTCCCATTTTCCTACAGACAGGAGACCCGGAAAAGTGTCACAGACAAGGGGGGCTGTTGCCCCACCAGCAATGACCCCCAAAGCAGAGGATCTCCCATGCCATGGGTTGAGTGCTGTGCCCCTGCCTGGGATGTGGTGTTTGGCATAGCCTTTATTTAGTGTGGAAAAGTCTTAGATTTATTAAAAACACTCCTACACCAGAGTATTATTTTTTCAGAGCACTCAGATTAAGGTCTGAAATAAACCCAAGCCCAGGTGGGAGACCCAACCTCATAATCACCCAAGAGCTGCAGGTGCCGGGTGGAGAGAGAAGCATCCCCATGAGTCGGGGTCCCATGTCCCTTTATCCCCATCAGCACCGGCAGCGCTCCTGGGGCTCCCTCCATGCCGTGGGCTGGCGGCAGCTCTGGCTGGAGATGAGCCTGATACCATCACATCCCTGGTGTGGGGCAAGGACCCCCCGGCCCAGGGCCTGCTGGATACCCCCAGCCAGAGTCTGGAAGGCCAACTCCACGTTAACGTTGCTGCGGGCCGAGGTCTCCACGAAGGCCATGCCCAGGGTGGCAGCGAGGTGTCCAGCCTCCTCTGCCGATACAGCTCGCTCGGCCACCAGGTCACACTTGTGTCCCACCAGGACGAAGGCAGGCGGTTGGTCCCCCGCAGCCTCGTGGTACCACTCGGGGACGTGCTCGAAAGATGCCCGGTTGGTGAGGTCAAACACCAACAGCACCCCTGCCGCACTCCGGTAGAAGGACCTGGTGATGGATCTGGGCATACCCAGCAGGGTTTCAAAGGATACTGGGGAGCTCTCACACCGACAACCCTCAGATGGGGCTTGGGAGATTTTTGGGTGACAGATTGGACCTTGGAAGTGGGGAAGGGAGACCTGTCTTGGGCATTTAAACTCCCCTTTTCTGTTCAGTATCCCTCTCCCTAGACTGGAGGGCTCCAGAGAAGACCTGTGGGGGTTTCGAGGACTCTGTGGTATCATTATCCCTCCAACAGCCCTGGATGCAGTAGGGATGAGGCAGCCCTGGACAGGAACAGGGCACCTCCAGACCAACCCTGGGGTCTCTGAAAGGTTCCCAGGGATGGGGAGCCCAGCTCCAGCCATAGCACTTGGCTCTTCAGCCCTTTGCGCCCCATTTGAGCCTCTCTCACACTCCCAGGTGCTCCTGGCTCCAGACTGATGCAATCAGGAAAGAAACCACCCAGCCCCAGCCCTCAGGCACACCGAGACCAGCACCCGGCCCTGCTCCCTTGGCTGCCCCCCTAAATAGCTTCGGTGTCGCTGCCAACTCGGCACAAGGTGTCACTGGTCCCTAAAGCAGCACCGTCCCAGTGAGCCATCGCTGCCTGTCCCTGCACGCCCGGCCGGGGATTTACAAACACCCCAGGGTGGGAGGATAACGCAGTGGGGTGCTGGGGTCCGCATACCCGCCTCACCTGAACCTCTCCTGGCCAGCTGTGTCCCAGAGCTGCAGCTTGGCCTTGCCGGTGGGTGGCATCAGGACAGTCCGGCTGTAGAACTCGACGCCGACGGTGGGGCCAGAGGTGGCCGCCCCACCAGGACCCCCACCCGGCCCCTCAGCGAAGCAGCGCAGCAGCGAGGACTTGCCCACGGCCGCGTCCCCCAGCACGATGACGCGGAATTGGAAGTGTCTCTCGGAGTCGGGATCCTGGGGGGGGGAATCTGTCACTACCTCCATGGCTGAGCTGGCCGGATCCCGACCCACTGCGTTCCTGCTGTGCTGGCGGCAACAGGACAGGTCTCCACCCTTGTCCCTATCCCACCTGGGGACAGGGACGGCTCTGGCCCCGCAGTAACCCGGGCGGACAAACAAACTGTCCCAGGGAGGGAGCAGCTGCCAGCTCCCTCCTCATCCTTCCCGGTAACCCTGAGGAAAAGAGGGTTAAGTCTTCTTCCCAGGCGTACATACAAAAAACGGTTTGTGGAGTTGCTGCATAGTTCTTTTAACCACTTAGGAAAAACACTGAGTTAAGTAACTTGCCTTTTTAATCCCCCTGTTTTTAAAACTATTTTTTTCCATTTGCCTGCTTCCCAACCACCAAGTTCCAAAACACAAATCCCAGCAACAGCCCAACATTTCAAACTTTAGCAGCAACACAGGTTCAGCTCTAATCACTTCCTTGCAACATAATGGCACTTTAGTCTTTGTTGTCGCCGGGATGTTTAGTGTTGCCACACGCCAGCTCTGTCACCCTGGCTTTGGTGACAACAGGGACAGCCAGGCTGTGAGTGCACACTCACTAGTGTCCCCCAGAAGCCAAGATCCTGGGAGACGCTCCACAGCAAAGGGGCTCTCAAGACCTGCAGGTAGGAGACCAGAAGTCAGAGGCACCAGCTGCATATTCCAGGACAAAGTACTCTCGGCAGCCAGGTCACCTCGGGTGCAGGAGCTTTGCCACAGGTCAGCCATCCAGGGACAGGAAACAAGAGAGCGGCTCCAACTCAAGAGGCTGTGGTTCCCCACAACCCATTCTTCTCCATGGTGAGAAAACAAGCAACCAGAATCACCAAGGCTCTCCAGCTGAGGGTGTTGGAACACCCCAGGGTTGCGCAGGAGCCACTCCAGCACCTCCGTGAAGGCCCAGGTGTGTTTCTGCATTCCAGGGACAACTGCTGAGGGCTGTGGGGGACACCCCCAGTGGCAGGTGCAGCAGCAAGGACAGGAACTCGCCCCTGACCACTGGTGAGCACCACTGGAAGGGGATGCTCAAGATTCCCTAGCTCAGAGCCAGCCCAGCCTCAGCCCATCCCAATGCAACCCAAACACGGGACACACCGCAAAGATTTGAAGTAATTGCATTTATTCAAACTCTTATCACGGAGAGAATATTCCAAGTTGGAAGGGACTCACAGGAATCATTGACTCCAACTCTTAAGTGAATGGCCCATACAGGGATCAAACCCACCACCCTTGGCATTATTGGTGCTGTGCTCTAACAAAGTATATCCAGATATATTCAGATATATACACCCAGTATATCCAGACCCTCTCCTGAGAAAACTCCATGGAACAGACTGTTCTTCTATGTGGAGCACCTGAACAGGAGCTTGAGCAACACCTGGAGCCAAACCAGTTCCATCACCTTCCAGTGCAGGTGAGTGGAGCCCAGAAGTGGCTGATCGCCCTTGGTGGAGCTCACAGCTTGGGAAGGAGCCAGGATCTGGCTCTGCAGAGCTCCCACTTCCAGAGGAGAGGGCTGGGAAAGAACAGTCTGGCACTGCAGCACCAAGTCTCTCAGGGATGACTCACCCTCTGCTTAGACCTGAAAAAAGGGATAAAAAAGAATCCAGCTGAGTGATGAGCAGTTGGGCTCAGTGCTGTGTCAGATTCCATCTACGTTCTGCAACTCCTGGATGTTCCCACTGTGCCCTGTGGTTTTGGGTAGCTCATGCCCGGCCTCAGCCCCATATCCGCAGGATTCATCCAACAGTCTCCAGACTCAGGAGTCATCATGGACCAGGCTGCACTGCCACTGATCTCACCCACACCCTGCCCCACAGATCACAACTCTGGCCAATTAAAAACCTCCAAAATGAGGTTGATCATTCCCACCTGCACAGTCCAGGTAAAAAACTGGCCACTTCCAGCACAGGCACAGTCAGTTCGAACTGTTCCCTGTCCTCCAGGCCCCACTCCAGATCATGCAATCCCAGAACGGTCTGGGTTAGAAGGCACCTTAAAAGCTCACCCCATTCCACCCGCTGCCATGGGCAGGGACACCTTCCAGCAGACCAGGCTGCCCTAAGCCCCATCCATCCTGGCCCTGGACACTTCAGGAACGGGGCAGCCACAGCTTCTCTGGGCAACCAGGGCCTCCCCACCCTCACAGCCAAGGAATTCCTCCCAGTATCTAGTTTAAACTTACAGCCCAACACCAGGAGTTCCCCAGAGGACACTCACATGCTCCATACTGCAGCTTCCCCACAACTCGGGTCCTATGGGAAGCAAGCTGAAACCCTTGGGACAGGGCTCACCCTTTTCCAGAGTAACTGCTGAAAAAATTGAGCCAGAGTTTAATGCCTGAAGCCGATGGGTCACTGTAAATCCATGGCTCAGATTCTCCCAACAAATCTCAGCCCTCCAACCCTCATGGCACCTCTGCCCCCTGTGCCCAACGTTTACCCCTTTTCCCGACCAGGGGTTTCCTTCCCAACCAGACTTCCCAAAACAGTGAGGCTGGCACAGCCTGTCTTCCTAGTGGCCCCTCTCAGCACAGGACACACCTGCAGAGAGCCCAAGACCAGCATGAATTTTACTCTTCCTCCTTTTTCGACCACAAGATCGGTATTCAGATCTGATGGGAAAGGGATTTGGAGGGATGGGCTGTGGAGTTCTAACAAGGATACTTACTACCTTCTCACCTGGGTTTATTCATCAGATGGGTGAGCTCTGGAACACCCAGGACCCCTGGAAGACATCACAACATACGCCCAATATCAGCAGTGGGCTGCAGACTCATGTGGACAAAGCCCTGACTCATCCCACCCTGAAAGCACAAGCAAGCAACAGCCCAACTCCCAAAAATGTATCGGAGGGGTGAGTGACAGCCACAGGCAGAAGAGGCCCAGCAGTCAAAGACCTTCCTATTGCTCTGGCATGTTGTTGGAGACCTGCAGCTACTGCGTGGAGCCACAGCTCTTGGATAAACATGCACACAAACATGGAGTTTATCCAGTAAAGTCTGTGACAGAGTGATTGACTGGCTCTGGATCAGGGTTGATTCCTAGTCCTGCCTCTAGCCAGGCCCAGAGAGAGGAACTGCCCTTATCTCACCCACACAAGATCTGGATGGAGCAAGAACTAAGGGAGTTTGCAGGGCCCAGCCCCAAGGACAAGCCCTATGAAGGATCCATGGCCTTGGAACAGCATGTGATGGCACTGTCCGATAGCAGAGGGGCAGGAAACGCTGCTGATTCCTGCTCTGGCCCAGGGAGGCCACAAAACCTACCAAATTCTCAGCCCAAGGGAGGACTCCAGAACCTGGATCGCCCATCTCACCTGCGCAAAGCTGAGGCCGTCACCAGCCATCCCATGCTCCAGGATCACCTTCTATACCACAATGCTGCTGGGGAAGAAGAGAATCCTGAGCTTTAAGTAAATTACAAGAAAAGTAAATTGAAACAAAACTACAGACAGGATATCCAGCCCCCCCGCGCGTCAGTTTGAACCCCAGGGGCAGGGATTTGCGGCAGCTGTCTGCTTCCAGCACCAGTAACCACCCCTAGCCCACGGCGGGCCGTGTACTTTCCCGAAATGTTGCCGGACAGCTACGAAGGCTCCAACTGAGCGGCGACCGTCGAGGAAAATCCCTTTGCTCTCGGCTCCTTTTTGACCGCATCTGCCACAGCACCGACAGACGCAGCTTCGATAGGGCCGGGCGGGTCCGCAGGGCTCTTCCGCCCGCCACCGCCTGTCCCGGGACAGGGGATTAGTTCAGCCTCAGGGGTCCCTCACTCACCCGGGGCCGGGCCGGGCCCGGCGAGGAGGGCGGGAACAACGCCGCGCTGCCCTTCGCAGCCTTCGGAGCGCACCGAAGCGCCGCCGCCGGGCGCCATAGCCACGGGGTGCCGATGCGGCGGTGCCGATGCGGCGGGGGCGCCCCGGGGACGAAGGATGCCGGTGGATGGTCCCGGATGGCCCCCGCACCGCTACCCCAACTCGCCGCCATAGCCGAGAGAGACGGAAGTTGGCCCGAGGCCACATTTTATAGAGCTGAGGTGCGGGCTCCGATTGGCTGCTGGTGCCCGGCCCTCCCGCAGAGGCCTCTGGGAGTTGTAGATCGCGCTGCTTACAGCCCCCGCCATCGTTCGTTCGTTCGTTCGTTCGTTCGTTCGTTCGTTCGTTCGTTCGTTCGTTCGTTC